>NW_009258651.1:647537-707399 GCF_000687185.1 Egretta garzetta
TGGTGGCCACAGCAGCCACTAGCCAACCCTTGGCTCGTCTGTGGGGTAACAGAGAGATTTAGCAACACGCTGGATGGTGTCTCCAGCGCCTTTGAGGGCATGAGCCACTGTGGGGACTTCTTGGTACCCACAGATCAGAAAGGGCTTCTTAACGGTATTTGTTCATAAGGAGACAGTGTGCCAAGAAATCCAAAAGGTATCTTAAACTGTAGTCAGAAATTTTGTCACCTACTGGTTGGTAAACTTGAAGTATTTGGGGCTATGAAAGTGGTTTTGTTGCCGTTTTTTTTTAAAACATAGTTGCCAGGAGCAAGGATTTAGTTGAATAGTTAGTTCAAGGGTTGTTCTTAACGTAGAGCTTCTGGTGTGACGTCTGTGAGCCCAATGTGTCCTACCCTGACGTGAGCTGAGTGGCCACCACAGGAACATGTTGCTTTAAGAGGAAAAGCTTGTGTCTTAGAAAAAGAAAAAAAAAATCTTAAAAAGCTTTTCAGAGATCAAGGCTGAGAAGGAGAAATAATTTTCGTTAGCGGACTACCTAGTTGAAAAAATAGCTGTGTGTATGGAGTCCCTGATATCAGAAGCCAAGAGTCAGAAATGGGGTGCTGTGAAAGCATGTCTTTCATGGGTAGCTGGATACTTCTGGGTCTTTATCAGCTCTCCCAGTTAGTCAGTTGGGGTTACTAATGGTCATTTAGTTTTCACCCAAATAATTTCCATGAAAGCATTTTGGTGGAGCTTGACTATCACCCATGGCTTTTGGTGTTTCTGTCATGAGGACACATCGTAGAGCTGTATCAGCCTGCTTTGTACGTGCTTTGGCAAGATCTGTCTCCATTTTGTGTTTGTTATACAAGAGGCATCTTGCTTCCAAGATGAGATTGGAAGGGGTGGGAGGTGCCTGGAGGGCTAGAGAGGTTGTGGGTAAGAAGGTAGTTCTAAGAAAAGTTATTTCAAGGTATGAACTTTCAGCTAGGTTGCAATTATCCGACATTTTTCAAGATACTCCCAGGAGGAGGAGAAAGCTTTTGATCTTGGGTGGGAAGATGGGTCTTTTTGTTTTCCTGTCAGTCTGCATGAATTATGTAAATACTCAGATGCTATCATTTGTCTTGGGAAAATAAGGAAATTGGAGTGGGAGGATTAGAGACATTTTTAATCACCTCTGGCTCTGCATCCAAGGATTTTTTTCCATGATTCATCTTCATCAGGGGCAAGAAACTTCTCTGCTGGGCCTCAGAGGGTGCAAACCCCATGTCTGTGGCCGCATCGCTGCAACTACATCTGTTTGCCACTGCTGCAGGGTTGACTCTTAACCTCCGCATTTGGGGACCTTGGGCTGTTTTAGTTGTCTGCATGTAGACCTTGTCATTGTGCACCTCTGCTCCTAGGGCTGTGTAACCCCTCCCTGCCTTGCCCGGCCCACTGGGGCAGGCTGCAGCTCAGGGGGGGCTTGCTGCCAGCCTTGTGACCACTAAGGCACCTACATAAGATACGGTACATATGTCCCTCCAACAACTTCTGTATGGCAAAGTCCATAATGGCAATGCAAGATGAGGGCAGATCTGAGCAGCCTTTACAGTTCCTTTCTTTCCCTGTAATCTCTGGTGGCTGCCTACTTTTTTCTTTATTTTTTTTGGGGTGGGGAACTGACGAAGGATGATAGTCAGCTTAGGTTCAGCCTAGTACTTCACAACAGATTTTTCTGTTCCCTGGGGGTTTGCCATGCCTGGAAGTGGTTTAGGGTGGTTTTACATCTTAGATTTGATGGATCTCTACGCTCAAAATATTTACTAATCCCAGCTTTATCAGGGACTACGCAACCAGGTGCCTTAATACATCCTCTCTGCTTAATCTTTGTTGTTCGAATGGAATTTGAAGCTCCACCCAAATTGACCCATAATCTCTTGATTTGTACAGTGTGCATTTTCAACTGATTCGTGAGGTCAGCGAGTGCGTGCTGCTTTCTTGTTTCCCAGGTTAGGACAGACCCTTTCACAACAGAGGCTCTTTCTGTCCTGCGAGATGATCTTTGGAAGGTCTCATGAGAACGTATAAATACAATAAAATTGGAAACAGCAATGTGGCATTTATTTATTGGGCCAAACATCAAGCAGCAAGCAGGGAGCAAAAAGGGTAATACAGTAATTGTGTTACTTAAACGTATTTGGTCGGTAATGCTGATGAGTGGTGAGGACATTACTGGAAAGCTTTTGTTACAGGGAAGGATAAAAATAGAATTAATAGCTACTGCAAGCAATTACTCTTAAAAATCACGGCTTGTTCCCTGTCTCAGAAGCTCACTGGGATGATGGAGCTCTTGCATAGGGCCAGAATGGACAAATATGAGAAAACCTGACCCTTGCTCCATGCCAGGTTTTTCCCTGAGAAATTTGCCCCACCCACCCACACCTTGATCTTACCTCTACAAGACCAAGAGAAGGTCTCCCCTAGGCATCTTGAGGGGTTCCAAGGGCAGCTACGCACGCAGTAGCCACCTCAGCAGTTCCAAGCAGGGTTTACGTGGTTGGTGGTGGCTGCTGCAATGTCCAAGGGGCCTCTGGCTTTAGGCAACCTCTGGAATGTGCAATGCACAAAACCCCTCCTACTCCACCCCACCACACCTTGGTCACATCTAGAGAGTTTGTGACTGCCCTTCAGTGCACTTCAGACAGTAAAACATAAGTAACCATGGCTAGAACTGGTCCTTCCAAATCCCACCTAAAATGGGATTTAAACTAAATTCAACCTAGGCACCTAAATTCTCCCTCAGTCTTAGAGAACCACTTAGCCTCCTGTCTAGCCCTATGCGGCATTACACCTAGTTCAGAAGATGTCTCCCTGCTTGGACTTCAGTTTCCTTGTGCCTAAAGTCAGGAGTGGGTGAACACTGGGATGCTCTTCTCTGGGGTGTCCTCTCTCACCTAAGCTTACCGCAGTCCTGAGGGTTGCCTGTAGCTCTGAAAAAACCTCTCATCTTTTTAACAGAAGTCAGCTATTTCCCTTGAGTGGAGAGAGGAGTGAAACCCAAGGAGCTGGTTTGTTGTTTGTTGCCTGCACAGTGACTGAGAAGGGGTAGCACCTAGCGCAGCTGGGCTAAACTGCTCTCTGGAGGCACCTGAGCTCCATGTAGGGTGAACAGGGAGCAGCAGAGGCTTAACTTCAGTTGTCCTGGATTAGACTCTGGAAACTCCTCACTGACAGCGTGGGAGCCTTGGTCTGTCTGGGGAGACATTATTGTGGCCTTTCAGTACTTGAAAGGGGCTTGTAAGAAAGATGGGGACAGACTTTTTAGTAGGGCCTGTTGTGATAGGGCAAGGGGTAATGGTTTTAAACTAAAAAAGAGTAGATTTAGACTAGATATAAGGAAGAAATTTTTTACAGTGAGGGTGGTGAAACACTGGAATGGGTTGCCCAGAGAGGTGATAGATGCCCCATTGCTGGAAACATTCAAGGTGAGGTTGGATGGGGCTCTGAGCAACCTGATTTAGTTAAAGATATCCCTGCTCACTGCAGGAGGGTTGGACTAGGTGACCTCTAAAGGTCCCTTCCAACCCAAACTATTCTATGATTCTATGGTATCACTTGGTTGTTCTTGGAGGTACCTTCTGATGTACCTCCATCCACCTGGCATCAAGTGGTGGGACTAAATCAGTAGCCAAGGCTCCTTTTTTGAGCAGTGGTGAAGAAGGGACTCATTGCACCGTGAAGAACAGCTTGGGGATGAGAGCAGGCACCTCTGAATGATCCTTCAGCTGTAGAGGAAACTCGGCACCGATCTCACAGTAATTCTCAGAAGGCTGCAATCTCACCCAGGCTTTAGGAGCATGGGTCATCCCCTTCTCCTTCAGTTAGTAGCCTAAATTCAAGCACATATAGGGGTAAGGTGGTTGCCCAATGACCTGGTTCTGCAGTAAGAAGAAAGCAAGAGCTGCATTTGGAAACCTCCTGCTATGAGCCTGTTTTTTTCTCTGATGCAGGCACAGCTAAAGAAAATGCATTTTTGCATGTTTATGGGTTAAACATTAAGGACATAACTAGGTCTTCTTTGGGACTTCCTGCGTGATTGTCCTGCACAAAATGAGTAACCACTGAGGACCGGGAGTCTCCTGTATCATTAAGGCTAGTTCCTGGGTAGTCATGAATGTCCTGCCTCTGCGCCGTGGTTCCTGAGGCTGTCAAGCCCCTGCTTTACAGTGCCCCCTTAGGCAGGACTTTCAGGAAAAATGGTGCAGGGTGACTCAGAAGAAAATGTGAGGTGGTCATGACCAGGTGGTCTCAAAAATGTGGAAGTTGTAGATGCACATGTCCTCATTAACTCTCCAATGCCTGGTACCTTCAGCAGCTTTGGCTTGTTTGTGTTGCAGTTTGTATCCTCTCAGTTACCACACGCATCTTGTAGGCAGCCCTGGATTCTTCAACCATTACTCTCTGGTCTGTTCTCCTACATGCAAGCATCCTCCCTGAGGCCTTTTCCCTTTTGTAAATGTCTAATCTAGGCAGATAATGAGTCACATTAGGAAAGACCTCTCCACTAGATGGGCAAACATCGCCTCTGTCCTACACGTGGCAGCTGACCAGTGTCAGCCCATGTTTAAACTCAAAGGGGTTAAGAAAGTCTGACACCCACAAAATCGGTGGGGCTGGGACAGGGGCACCTACCCTTCTCGCTCGCTGAACCCCTGAGCTGCTTCCCTGGGCGCTAACAAGCACAGGAACCATTTGGGCTACAGAGACCCTCGCATCCACCCCGAGAAAGTGAAACGTGTTCTTGGCCTAATGAGGGGATGGGCTGAAGGAATGGCAGCTCAATTTTTCCGTAGCCTACAGCAGCAAGAGAGAAAGCCAGAGATACGCTTGGCTAACTCTCCAGCCAGAAACCAGCAGCTTTTTCTGGAGGATCTGAAACAATTTGAGAAATGTAAATAAATTGGATCAATGTGGTTAGTTAAGGGCGTGTTATGGGAGCATTTGACACTTTCCTTGGAATTATCTTTTTTGGGAGAATGCTGGCTGTCACTGCTGGCACCAGCTCTTCATCCCCTTCCCCTTCCCCTTTCCCTTCCCTTTCCCCAACAGCACATAATCCTGGGTGGGGAGCTGTTGAGTAAAGCTTGCAATGGAAATGTCTTTCCTGAAACTCTTCAACAGCATCTAAGTAAAGGAGTTCTGAAATAGAAAAGAAGAATAGTGCATCATCTCAAGGAGGAGTTTTAAGAGGCAACGTCCCTATTTCTGCCACATGTCAGCATCAGTTCCCCTTTCACCAATGCCTGAGCACAGCCCTCACAGCAGGATGAAGCGTTCTCTTTTGTCATGCCGTGCTGGAGGCCAAAGCTGTGTAACAAAACTGCTTTAAAGTAAATTCAGCTTTAGAGAAAGACGTAGGCTGGATCCAGTCATTTAGCTCCTCAGTTTGCAAGGCAGCTTTGCCTTGAGCCAGCTCACAAACCAGGGCCATAGGCATCATTCCCAAGAGGTCCTATGGCTCTGTGGGACATGGGTGGCTGGGGTGGGTGCCCTGTGTCCCCAGCCCAGCACGCTGGGTCGAGGTGGGACCTGGTGTTCGACGTGCTGCTTGCTCTGGAGCAGGAACCTGCTGGGAGCCCACGGGGTCGCAGGATCAATGAGGGGGCCTGAAGACCCCTCAGGAGATAGATAACCATGAGTGCGGTGTACGGATGTGCGCAGTGTGTGAAGAATACCCAATCCAGATATTTCTTCAATTAAAAATGGCATCTCACATCTCCCTGTCCTGCCCTTTGTGCGTTTCCAGATTCAGGGTGGGATGTACACTGCATGATGGCTGATGGCTCTGCTCCATGCTCAGCCACCCCGCGTCCTCCTCCCCGCAGGCTCCAGCTGCAAAGCCTTGGAGGTTTCTCAACAAACAGAGAAGTTGAAGGAAATCACACGGAATCAAATGGAACATTCAATTCAACCTGAGATAACGAACGTCTGACTTTTTTCTAAAAGCATGTCATAAATTGAAGCAAGACATGATGTAGAATTTCATTTTGGTTTTTTCATCTAAAATGTTAGAAGAAAACGGGGACTTTCATGGATAAGGTGAACAGGGCTTCAGCACTTTTTAAACAGGAACAATTAAGCAAAATTCATGTCTATTTGTGAAATGTTTCAATATAGCTTAAACCCTTGTCTTCCAACAGAAAAATATTGCGGGCAAAAATCTCCGCTCAGCTTTTTTTGTGATGTACGACATCATCTGCAAAGAGCATGATGTAGCTGCTGAAGAAAAGCTCCATAACCACCCAAAAGAAGCCTTGTATTTCCCTTTTTGCTTGCAAAGAGCTGCTCTCTAGTCACGACTGCAGCAGTAATAATAATTGCCGATATTACCAAGGATTTGCATTTCTGGTTATCCTAAAGCTTGGTATTTCAAATGAGAGACTTCAGAGAACTAATTAACACATAGACTCATTAAATGCTAAAAAATGTTCTTGCTGCCTAGCTAGATGGAGCATCCAGGCCTTAACCCTCTCCCCAAAGGCAAACGCATCTCTGCCTCCTTAAGCTTGATTCAGAGCAATCTGAATCCCTTAAGCTGCATATGCTCAGGGGATGCCAGTTTATACCATCTACCAGTTTTTCCATCAGCACTGGGAGGCCTGGGCGCTGGGGCTGTGTGGGGCAGGACCCGGTGGTGAGGGCGAGGGGGCCCGTGGGTTCGGGGGTGCATCCCTCCCCACTCTAACGAGCCACCTGCCCGCGCTCTGGTACAGGGACGGTGTTGCCAAAAACGCCATAGTGAGCCAAGCTCAGCCCGCAGCCAGTGTGCGCCTGCCGGGAGGGAGAAAAGCGAAGGGAAATTACAGCAGCTCTGTGCTCATGTTCTCCTCTTGCTTTTTCTCAGACGCTAAAGAAATGGCTGTGGCTCTGTCTGGAAGTTAATTAATGATAGTAAATAATATTCCTTTGTGCTAGGAGTGAATAGTGCCCTTTATTTGGGGATCTCAGTGTGCTTAACGCTCTGTATTTAATTCAGCTTCACAACAAAAGCTAGCTGAATTATTCATTGCAAATAAATTATCTGAAGAACACAGTCTTTTTTTTTTTTTTTTTTGCTGTTTGTAGCCCCAGCCTGCTTTCTTTGATGCCCTTTTCCACAGCCAGCAGTGTCTCTGCAATGATTTGGGTGACTGACCCGCAGTGCACGGCTCGTTGTGTGCTTTCCTAATTGTGAGAGCGTGCATGCACGTGTCGGGGGCGGCGGGCGGGGGGCAGCAGCCTCCAGGTCTTGCCAATGGGATGAGGGAACCTTTGAATGGGAGAGAAAGCGATAAGCAATGCTGGGCATGTTCCTCGTCTGTGCACATAGATGAACGCACACTTATGCATACACATATGTAGCTTTTCATATCCCCGCCGGCATTCACGGAGTGCCCAGACTCCAGTTAAGACCAATTGCACATGATAAGTCTACAAAGAAAGGATTCAAATGACAACCTTTTGGATGGATTTTTATATAAGGCTCAATGTATCCTGCAAAACACACCCATTTCCTGATATTTAGGCAGATAAAAACCTCTCCCCCGTACCCTCAACCTGAAAGAAACTCTGTATTGAAAAATGGAGAGATTTAATTACTCAAAGCAAGTGTGAACCCTATTGCTTCAGGAAAAGCAGCAGGAGGCTGTATGTGACCTGGCCTCTTGAGGAGGACAAGGCCCTGCAGTATGTAGGTTCAGATATGTCCATGGCTGGATCCCAGGGCTTTTTGGATGCCCCGGGCCTTGGGGACACTTTGGTTGCAAGGTCAGCCAGCCCTTCATCAGCCCTTTGGCATGGGTGGCAGGTTTCAAACGAAGCCCTAGGATGCCTTTTTCACACGGGCAGAGCTCAGCAGTGAAGCCACTGTGATCAGCAGGCTTGAGATGCCAAAAGCTGACATGAACCTGAAAGGCTTTTTGCCTAATTCACCTATACAGAAATGCGCAGGCGTCACCTATGCAAGGAGGCAGAGGCCACCACGGCTGGCCCCTGCCTCCCACATCTGCCTCAAGGAGGGAGAAGGGAGGCAGAGCCAGTGCCGGCTCTGGCCCCAGTGCCGCAGGGTGGCTCTTTCTCCATGGATGGTCCCATCACCAAGCAGGCGTGAGGGACAGCCCTGTCCTCTCATCTTCCCACCGTGGGACAGCCCTGTCCTCACCTTCCCACCACTGGAAAGAGTTACTGCTCCAGGCAATTTTGTCAAAAGCGTCAGTTTGGTCAGGATTTGCTGTATTTCTGTGTGTTCATGAGCAATGAACCACCCAGATGCGGTGGCCATCAGGGAACCTCTCAAGGGCGGGTCCCCATGGGGGATGTTAGAACTGGGCTGGATATGGAAATTCCCAGCCAACAGCTGAAACGCTGGGCCCGTGGCAATATGTCACTAAACCTCTACTTTAATTCTTGTGGTAAATGAGCACATGATTGAAAACCCTTTTCCAAAATTTTAACACAAAACTTGTGCTTGCTTGTTTTTGCTGTTGTTTTGTCTGTTTATTTCTTCTAAAGAATAAGGTCACCTTTGTAAGAAGGGCTTGTTTTTCTGTTTAAAAAGATCATCCTATGCATTTTTTCCCTTTGGAAATAGCTATGCTGACAGGAAAAGAAATCTTAGGTGCATGTTTTTGTCAGTTCTTTGTAATCAATAACACCCACGTAAAAAAAAAGCTGAAATCAAGCATCAGCAAGGGAACAGGCTGAATCCATACATTTGGGCTGACCTATTTTGTAATCACATTTTCTGAGAGGAAAATAAGTCAAAGTAATCCAGCCTCCTGCCTCAAACCTGATGCGTTATCTTGGGTTTGTTGGGTGTTCACCCAGACGCCCTCCAAGCGCCGAGTGAGGAAAGCACTCAGACACCTTGGCTGGGGTTCAGGAGGGACCTGATGCTCAGGAGACGGTGAGAGCTGCGTTTCTCCATCCTAGGAATGAGCCTCCTAAACATGCTTCATTCCTCAAGTCACTTTGCTTTACACCCCTGTAGGATGTGAGAAATTTTCATTTTTCATTTTGACTTGCAGATATATGGAAATTCATGGTAAAATGGATGTGCTTCTCCCCATGGACTCACCCACTGGAACCAAACTCTGACCCACTGTGTTTGGCATATGCAGCCACATTGTGGAGTTGAGTTATTCCAGTGTCACCTGGGTAGGAGATCAACAGATGAGACACTGGTGGAAATAAAACCAGCAGGGTGCTTGTAACAACAAAAGGACTGTGAGCTCTTCCAGTGAAGGTGACAAGTGTGATATCAGAGCCACTTTGTCACTGGAAATACAAGAAGCATCAGGGTTTGGTAGTTTACACCACCAGTAACTGGTGACTCCAGCTGCGATGGACGTTCTCTTCTATAAGGTAGATGATCCACATGCCATGAGACAGGTTCTCCCTTCAAGGGTGGGATCTAGTCCCTCCCATGAATTAGGCATATTCTTTATTGATGATTTTGGGAGACTAATGAATCATTCCTCCCATAGGTAGTGCCTGTGTTCCCTCTATAGGCATGAAGAGAAGAAAGTGGCCTTAAAGCTCCTTGGAGGGAGCCTGTGTCTGCTGAATTGAGATGTCTAAACATAGATGGAGAGGATAGACCAGGATAGGGTAGACCACTTGCCCCTTACATCCTATGTGGACTGTACATCTGAAGTATGGCCAGGAAACAGCTACAGGGAAGGGGATCAAGCACCTGAGGTCTTGCAGCAGGGTCAGGCAGAGCTGCCAATCTGTACGCCAGCTCCTGGTCTGATGCTCTGGCCTGGAGGAACTGCAGCTTGCAGTGAGATTATTTCTTTTTTTTAGAAAGTAATTCAGAAGAAGGTGCTTTTGAACTGTTTCACTATTGCAAACAAGTGTCCAAAGCTCTCCTAGGATGCTTCAAGGATGAAGAAGCAGATCAGTGTTTGTTCTGGATGTGGATCCAGGCTTCAGGCATCCCTGTCCTGCTCTGGAGGGCTGTCCTTCCCCTGTCCCTCCTCGGTAGGTATTTCACATCCCAGCTGGAGCCCCAGACCTGAAGATCAGAGAGGTGCTGCTCCCTGTGTTTGGGAGCTCAGCAACTGATCCCACCTCCTCCCCTTCTCTGGGGTGCCTGTGCTGCTCTGGGACTCCCACGGGGCTTTGTCCTGGAGCAGCACAGGCACCCCAGCTTCTTCCCCATCACCCTGCCTCACTGAATGGCCTCAACATCTTCTCACCTCGTGGACACACAGACCATTTTTATACCCTAATCCACGCCCCAACCATGGGCATCTTTCAGCCCTCCATGCACCCCACTCATCTCCCAGCACCGCCATACTTACCTGCTCAGTTCCTTGCGATAAACCCTAATAAAATAAATTTATTTAGAAATAAATAGGTTTCAGGGCCTGATTCTGTGCCAGCCACAGAAGAAAATCAGATTTGAGAGCATCCATCCCTTTATGAGATGAGAGCCTATGCATTCCTAACAGAAAGCTAACTAAATTCATATGGGGACCGTATTAAGGCTATAAATACCTTGGAGTGATGGGCTGGGGCTAACAACCCATTTTACAATGGGACCTGCTCTGCACCCGCACCGTGTGGGTCTCCTGACCACGAGGCAGGGCTGGGATTTTGTTCACAGAGACCCCTTTGCAGAGTTGTGGCTTTTATGGCCCTTTTGAAGGTGAGAAAAGTGAAGAATTTACACAGTAAAAATTCCTGACAAAGTCAGAGCTTCCAGGTTCTGTGTAATAAAGCAATTACTATGCTATTGAATTTACACACCTCAGACAAGTATACCGTAAACTCATACTCCAAGGTAAAAAAAATGCAAAAAATTCAGACTTTGGCTTTGCCAAACATTTTATTGGACAAATTCTTCATTTTTTTTTTTAATTCTAGACAGTACACATAAGTACTGAATACTTTTTCTTAGTTCTTACACAATAAAAAAATATTTTCACAGTCTCTGCTTTATGAAATACTAGATAGATCTCCGTAACAGAAATTAAAATTCTAAATGTAAATTCGACAGGGAGCAATTTTTCCAGCAGTGTGGAAACACCTGGTATGATTTCTAATTTATTTAGAAAATAGGCATGTGTGCTCCAGCCCAGTAAGGAATTTAAGCACACGAACGATCTTATTGGACTTCTCTGGGGCTGTTTACACATTTAAGCTAAGCCCAAGCCCAGGCACTCTGCTGAAGTTGACCTTCCAGACTCTTCATGCTATCACTGCGTGAAAAGTATGACATCATTCAGATGCTGTGTGTTTCTGCAATTGGATATTTAGTAGAGGGACAGCAATGCCATGGAAGTATTCACATGGGCCTGAGCAACGAAGAGCATCTTCCAATGCCAACCTGCCCTCACTGCTCTGACCCATGGAGACCAAGTCCTGCTTGAAAGGGTGACTTGGAGCATGAACTTCCTTGGCTGCCTGGTGACCTCAGGTTCCTTGAGTCAAAGGCACCTGTGGACATGGATGGTGGTGTCAGACATCCGTTTCCCAAGCAGATGTGTGAATAAAGCACCTGACAGCAGCCCTGCCTCTGTCCTGCCACCTCTGCTAAGCCAGTCACCAAGCTCTGCTAGGGGAATGGGTCATCTTGGTGCTTTCAGTGATGCTTCAGATAAAGAAGGTTTGTTCATAGAATCATAGAATCATTGAATCATAGAATCTTTTAGGTTGGAAAAAACCTTTAAGATTGTCAGGTCCAACCATTAACCTAACACTGTCAAGTCCACCATTAAACCATGTCCCTAAGCACCTCGTCTACCTGTCTTTTAAATACCTCCAGGAATGGGGACTCAACCACTTCCCTGGGCAGCCCGTTCCAAGCTTGACAATCCTTTCAGTGAAGAAATTGTTCCTAATGTCCAACCTAAACCTGCCCTGGTGCAACTTGAGGCCATTTTCCCTATTCCTATTGCCTGTTACCTGGGAGAAGAGACCAACATCCACCTCACTCCAACAAACCTCCTTCCAGGTAGTTGTAGAGAGCGGTAAGGTCTCCCCTCAGCCTCAGATAAAACATTTTAAGTAGGCTGCTTGTGTTAACAAAGATGCCATTGCCTGCTGTGGGGTTGGGAGTCCACACGCAAATGGTGACTGACCCCTTGGTAGCTCAGCTGGATGTGGGGGGATCATCTCTCTCCCGCTCTAAGTCCTTTCAATACATTTTACACTACATCTTTTGTGCTAGCTGCCAGTGGGGCACCTGATATTTAAAAACCCCTTCTTGTTCAAAACAGTTTGCTGACTCTGGTGTAAGGCAGTTGCACACACACATGGTGCTCGCACGCATGTGAACAGCACGGGCAGCAGGTGCTGTTCCTCTCTGGCTGATCAGGATTAACGCCCACTAGGGAAATACATTTCCACACATGGAAAATGGGTCTCTCTGGTAGCTGGCAGCAGCTACTCAGTCTGCCCCAGAGCTGGCCTCAGGCCCCGGGCTCCCCAGGCACTGGCACCGGCCCCCTCCAGCCTCTGAGGTTCGTGGTCCCGCTCCGGCTGCCGGCACTCGGCTCTTGTGCTGCTGCCCACCAGTCTGGCTGGAAGGTCGCTGGTGGTCTCTTATGGGGGCTCAGAATATGGAGTGTGCTCACACAGACGATGGATAGAAAGAATGCAAGAGTAGTTATTAGTAGTAGTAATAAATAATTATTCTTGTTATGATGTAAGAATATTTAGTAAGGCTGCAGGGCCGGCTGTGGTGATGGAGTGCAGGCCCCAGTCAGCCAAGCGTACTGACCAGCCAGCTGTTACCTGGGTCCAGCCTCTTTTGTCCCCCTTTCCCCTCTATTTTCTCATGCTGGTTCCTCCCTCGTCCACCTTGATCCCTCCCTTTTCCTGCCTTTGATCCCCCTAAACATCCCATGACAAGTCTTGCACATTCCCCCAACCCCTTAATACACCTTATGAGAAATTGTACCACGTCCCCAAATGCTTTTCCCCTGCAGCCCCCATGAGCCCCACACTCCTGTGGGCACTCACCCCCACTGGCCTGGGGAGCTTCTCAGTGGGGTTCACCCAGGGACCATGGGCTGACCCCTCTCCTCCGATGGTCCCAGGGAGCAGGTTGGGGCTCTCCTGGCGCAGGTGGGGTGCCTGGGATCCTGCACCCAGCATTGTCCTCTGATCCCTGGGGGGTCCTCATGTTCCCATGGCCAGGCTCTAACCACCAGCAGGTGCCCTCCACAGATCACTCTTGCTTCATCGGCCCTTATCATGGGGGAATCGCCTAAACCCTCTTCGGGGATCGTGTAGCCCCAGCTGTGCGTGTCAGCAGCGTGGTCCTGTCCCTTCCCTCCCGGCTGGCAGACCACCCACCAGCCCTTGCCCATCCTGGCCCCTGGGGCAGCAGGAAACCCAGCAGAAGCTCTCCCTACCCAGCAGGAGGAGGAGGTCTTGCCTTCAATGCTCACATCAGAATTACAGCTGCATATGAGAGCAGTTTTGCAGCAGGTTGATGGAAATAGTTTGTGACAAAAGAATCAAGTGCAGAGAAATAATTTCTGTGCTGAAAACACCTCTCCTATAGCGGGTCACTGAATGGCTAAATTCTGAAATATTTAACGTAATGCAACTGGCAGCAGCTACCGGAGCACTTGTCCTGGAGGAACTGCTGACATTTGCAGTGAAGCCACTATGAAACCCAGACAAAATAAGGCCTGGAGCAAACCTACTATCAAGGAAAAATCACTACAGAGCGCATTATACATATTTATAAAACATAAGTGATGCCCAAAACCTTTAGGCCCTGTGTGGCAGCCATATCCTAACAGAAATATTCAACACCTTTAACCAAAGAATCTTCCCCCTTGGACACGAGCGGGTCAGTTAGTTTAGCTTGACGGTGGCCTCAATGCAGGGACGTTGGTAACTGATCTTGGGAGTAAGTGAAATCATGCAAACGTTTCTGTGAATGGGAGAGCTGGCTTGCTTCCCTTGATGTTTATGTAGGGCTCCACTTAGCCAGCAGACATCACGCTCCACCGCCTCTTACACTTGGTAGGAACGAAGGACTCTTCCAAGGGGAAGCGGCCATGCACCAATGCCAAAGACGAGGCTTAATGCAGCTGCTCGCTCGGCCGCTCCCTGAGCCAGCCCCTGGCAAGGGAAAGGCCCCCAGTGTGGCCAGTGCTTTGGGCCCTCCTCTAGATGATTCCTCAAAATGCTGGGAGTGCATGAGGTCATCCAGTGGTGTCACCAAGCCTACCTCCTTATGCGTATTCAGGTATTTTGGATCCAGGATATGGGGAGATGTTAAATACTGAGGGAAAACACGTATCATAGTCTCTGCTCCTAATATAAAAGGATAACCTGAAAATTGGGTATAAAAGTACAGCTTTTTCTGGTTTCTTTAAAAAATCCTCATCGCCATCTGGTCCAAAAGATTATATAGCCATCTGAGCCAGCTACCCTTTGCTAATTTTCTCCAGCCATGATGAATTGCTGGAGTATTGCTGTCCTTCTTCTAGTCATGGATGTGCAAGCCTGTGTCAGGAGGCTGGACCAGAGGCCTCCTAAGGTCTCTTCCAGTGTTAATTATTCCACATCCCTGTGTTTTTATGGATGAAAATGAGAGGAGGTTGATAGGCCCAGCTCACTGAGGTTGTCTTGGAAATACTGTAGGTGCACAGGTCAGCCTGCAGGGCACATGAAGCAGATCTGTGTGCCTGGGTCATGGAGGCCTCACCATGCGCACGTGTGTGTGTGGTTCCCAAAAGCACTGGCCACCTCCTGATCTCCCAGTCTCCGTCACATCTGGCTATACATGGATGAAAGTGAAAAAGTCAGAATCTGCAGTTCTCTTTCTTTTCAAGAGAGAACTTCTCATCACCACCCTCCTGGGCATGGCTGTGCCTGTGGTCAGAAGTTAAATAACAGCTCCGTCCTACCAAGCAACTTGGTTAGCGAGTTCCCCATCTAACACAGAGGTCACCACAGTTGTAGTAAACTCAGGTCTGTCCACAGGTTTCCCCCTGCTCCTTGGGCAACAACACTGTTGTTCAGGTCCCACACATGCAGCACCCCACGCTGTGCAAACACCAGCAATCACCAGCCTGTCCCAGCAAACTAGGGCATTTAGAGAAAAGACTAGTGGTGCAAAACAGGCAGCGGAGGAGGCAAATCACAGAATCACAGAATGGCAAGGGTTGGAAGGGACCTTGGGAGATCATCCAGTCCAACCCTCCTGCTAAAGCAGGTTCACCCAGAGCAGGTTGCACAGGACATCGTCCAGGCGGGGCTTGAATACCTCCAAAGGAGGAGACTCCACAACCCCCCTGGGCAGCCTGTTCCAGTGCTCTGTCACCCTCAAAATAAAGAAGTTCTTCCTCAAATAAGTTTGACAAATGTCATACAGCAGGTCAGGAGCAGAGCTGGAAATGAGATGTCGACCACCAGGTCCTGGAGCCACAGATGTCCCCAGAACAAGAAAGGAGCTGGACCATCTATTTCCATTAAAAGAAATATGGTGATTTGGAGGCATGGATGGAGGGACACCTTCAATTTAAAGGCCATGCTTCAGCCCCAGGACCTATAATCTATTTTGCTTGAACTGTACAAGCTAGTTTAAGAAAAAAATAGATGGTACATGCCTTCCCGCTTCCTAAGTTGGGCTGTGCTGGAGAGATAAATCTTGCAGGGATGAAGCAATAGCATTTATGAGACCACTGGAAAGAACTGGAAAAGCTCACCAAAAAAACTCTGCAAAAGCCCAAACTGTGACATTTCAGGCACATAAACCCTTTACCAGGGCTGAAAAAAAAAAAAAAAGCAAAAACTTTCAATGCAGGTTGAGAACAAATTGCTCTAAATTTACATTATATTAATTTCTGAAATCACCTGAAAGGAATGATGGTTGGTACTTGTGAAACAGAGGCAGGATGCTCATTAACGATGAGATCACGAACCCCTGTGGAACAGAAGCTCCAGGTGAGAGTGGTAATTTGTCAGTTTGCTTCATTTTGTGTGCTTGACAACAGTGAACGAGGAGTCATTGCCACTGTTTCTTCCCCAAGTCAGGCTTTTCTTTTTTTTGTCTGCAAAGCTTTGCTACCCCAGGAAACATCTTACCTACCATTTGTCCCTAAAACTCGGGGCACCTTCTCCCAGCAGCTGAGGGAGGCAGGCGGCTGGGGAAGATGTGGTGTCCTGCGGTGCCTGGGACCTGGGCAGGACCCTCCCAGGGACCCCAGCGTTCAGGGCACCCAGAGCCAGAGCCAGAGCCAGGGCAGGAGCGGGGCTCAGCCCTCGGGGCCACCTTCTCCACCCCAACACCTTCTCACAGGCCACCAGCAGAGCCATAAAAAAAGTTACAAAACTTTCTCTTTAATGTTCCCTGGACCAGAGATCCCATCCCAGACGATGGGGGTGCCCGGCGCAAGAGACCAGCAGGGACCCCCGGTGTAACAAAGCTAAAGCTGCCACTTAGCACAGTCTTCAGAGTCGCATCTGACACTCTGAAAAGATTCAGTATAATTCATTTTGGATCGTAACAGCATTGAATTCCTTCAGTGGGGAGTTGCAGACAGCGATCTTCTCCATTAGCCCTCTTTTTTGTGACTGTCGCAGGATGCGCCCCGTGCAGCAGCAGGGTGCGTGTCTTGTAAGGCAGGAGTGCATTTTAAATCATGCTGGGTCTACATCCAGCTTGCTCGCCATATGTTTAAAGCTGAAAGCACTCTAGCATAGCTACAGCTCAAAAGCAGACACATGATTTGTTTCACATTGAAGCACTCTTGGATATACTTTTACTTCAGACCAGCAGAGATAAATGACTTGCTGGAAGATATCATTTGTAGGACAGAACATTTGTATCGCAGAGACTGGGGATTTTTCTAAAGCTTTATTATTGTTGCAATGAATCAGCATTTGCTACTTGATGTAATCTTGGCAGCAAGGCAATGTGCTTCTTACCGCTTCGAAAAGAAATGCAAGAGTAGTTGTTTTAGTTCAAAATAGCATCTTTTTTTTGTTTGTTTTAAAGGAAGGTGTGGGGCTATTAGATGACAGGTCTCAAAACACATACAAAGGATTTTACTTTTGGAAGATGACTATTACAGATCAGGTTCTGCATATTGCCTTTTTTTATTAAAATAGCTGAATTTGAAAACGATGAAAAAGAACAAATTGCAGCGGAGTCTTTGAGCCTGCACACAGTTATACATGCTGGTATAGTTCTAAGTGCGTGATGGTTTATTGCATTACGTGGGTCTCCACAAATGCAGGCAGATATAACACTTGCAGGATTAGAGCCCAAAATAACAACCCCCTGATTCTCTATTTTCAGGTAAGGATACTTCTAACTTAGTTAACAGACATCCCTCCCCGTCCCCCCCCCCCCCCCCCCACCCCCCGCGCCCCCCCACCCCCCCCCCCCCCCCCGCCCCAATCTGCTGGAGAATACCCATTCTGCCTGATACAGAGCTAAAAACCTTTTAAGCTGGCAATACTTGGAAACGGCTTAGAGCACTAGACAGTGTTTACATTTTTTGGAAATGCATAGTGACTTGGGAGCTAAAGCACTTTCCCGAAGGCATAGCTCAGCTGAATAGGATCTGAGACTCCATTTCGGGCCAGTATTAACTGGAGTGGGGAAGGGGGTTTGAAAATGGAAAGCTAATGAATGAATCAATGCAATTTCAGAAGCACCGTAACACACGCACACTTGCCAAGATGTGTTCAGTTTAGCCCTGCCATTCCTTCTCGCTTTCTCTATAACCCTGCTAATACTAAAGAATAAATCTTGCTCTCATCCAGTGTCTTGCTCCCCTCCTTTCCTTGCCCCCAACCCTAATATCTATTACCCGAGAAGATCTTTCTGCACCTCCACATTGTTAACTGCATCCCACTAGCTGAAAACACCCTCATCTCTCTAGATGAAGAGCAAAAGGGTAGGAATCTTGTTCGAATATTACTAAAATTTACAGAAGTTAACAGGATGATGACATGCAGTGTGAATGATGCCACCCAAAGAGGAGGAAAAATGCTGCGGTCCTTCCTCACGCAAGATTTGCAGTGGCATCCCTGGGACTTTTGCTTCAGCAATAGCTTGTAGAACTGACACCTAAAAAAAAATTACACAGAATATAAATTGAATTTATGACATAACAAATAATATTTAATATATAGCATTGAATGCATACACATCAATACCAGTGCTGTAACAACAAAACAGAACTCGTAAAATTAGCAGCAGTTTTTTGCAAGTACAAAAATACACATTTTTTTCAGAACATATATAATAGCAAAATTTATCAGGATATATTATACAAACTCAAAGCATTTAGATAATGCATTACTTTTAATATATTATATGATTTTTTTAGATGCTGCATAATAAAATTACATGTGTTCTGCTTGCAATAATTCGTAATGCCATTTACAGCAACGTTAAGAAACTATTCACAACTTAAACACGAACAGAACAGCCAATGAAGCACAATAAACGAAACACAGAGTTGCGAGGTGTTAGTTACAAGCTTCAGCACTTCTCTTTACATGTTTTTGAGCTTATTTTTTTCTTTCTTTTGCAGTGTGAAAGAAATAACTACACCTATCGAACATACCTTATAAACATACAGAAAACAACGCGCTTACTCCTCGGAGGACAATGAAGGTAATACCTATCAGTTTCAGAACAGTAGTTTAATACCACAGTTATGGAATCTATGCTGACTTTGCACGCTACATCAAAACCACAAAGGACTGGGACTCACATCTGCAAGGCTCAACACACGAGTGGTGAAGGGGAGAGGCCCCGCAGGCACCCTGCTGCCCTGGCAGGCTCAGAGAACAGGCAGCTTCTCTTAGGTACCTCCTGGGACCCTGCCAGATTTTTGGGAGATTGCTTTTTAGCAATTTTTATTATTCTTACAATGTTCTCGCAAAGCTTTACGTGGGAACGTTACTCAGGCAGCTTCCTAAAAAAAGAAAACCTGTGGATCTGGGGACTGCTCAATTAAATTTGAACAACCTGGAGATTAAACTTAAAACGAACACACATTAACACCAAAGGCATTTTCTGTATGGTGTTTATTTTAAGCGTTAAGATTCCTCCGCAAAAAAGCTTTGGTTAGTCTCTTCAAACATTGGATTGCTGTAATGCTCTCCTAGACCTCCTCTTTGATCTTGGATCATGAAGTCTGTCTCTTCCTGGGACTTTCAGAGGTAATGGCTGAATGTCAGGCTTAACCAAAAACGTGTCGACTCCGTCAGTAGGTTTCAGGGGCACTGGCCTGCTGGTGGGCTCCACCAAGCCCCCCTCGGCCAAAGCGTCGTTAGGTTGTGGAGATGGTGGCACCCTGGTGGGTGTAACCAAATAGTCATCAGCCGCTTCAGCGGCAGTGTCTTCGTGTTTCTTTAGAGACTGAAAAGTGCTATCGAAAGGGGAGGAGGTTTCAGTTGGGGTAAACACAGATTGGTCTGAAAACTGAGAGAAAGCACTGTCCAGAGAGCTCATCGACGACACAGACGGAGATGTCCCAGGAGAAGACAAGCTAGAAGAGCTAAATCCTGAGCAAATATTTAATCCCTCTGGCGTTGGAGGCAGGAGGCAATGGGACAAGTCTTTCTTTTCAACGTTTTGGTTTGTGTCGTCACTTTTACCAACATTAATCCCTATAATCAAGCTCTGATTGATAAGCTTTTGCCCCTCCATCTGCAGTGACCGAAGCTGATGGAGATAGTCTTCATCTTCGTGAGACAGGACAACGTCACAGCTGGCTTTGCGTGTTGCCTTCTCATGACTGCCGCCAATGCAGGTGAAGCTGGAGGCGAGGAGGCCAATTGCCGGCTCTGAGGAGCGCCTATGTCTCCTCAAGCTTTTGAGAGCGCCTGAGGTAGCTGCTGAAGAGAAGCCCAGTGCATTGGAGCAGAGAGACGCGTTCTCCGAGTTTTCTTGTGATGAAAACTTATGGTGTACGTCAACAGAAATTGTCAGCTGCTTAGGTTTGGTTGTACTTTGGATTTCATCCACCTCCGTCTGCTCCGAATCACCATCGCTCAGAGTGAAGACAGACTCCCTGCTCCTGTTATCCTGATCCCGGTTCTTAATCCAGTCGCTGGAAGAGGAGTCGGCTTCATCGTTCGCCTCGTTTTCCAGGCTGTCGTAGGAAGAGTCGTTCAGATGGAGAGAAGCAGCATCTGCCAGCACAAACCAAGTGTTAACACATCAGTGACTGAACCACCCCGCTGACAAGCAGCTGCTTTTTTTTTTTTGGCATGTATCCTTTACTTTCAGGAGCATTTGCCCTTTAAAGATTCTTCAAGCAGAAATGCCATTCATTTCAGAAAAAATTATGGTCTAATTTTGAAACAGAAAAACTGAAATGAGTGCTAAGTTGCAGTTCAGTCAAGAAATACAGGACAATGGTACAAATAAGGGTTAGAGGGTTTTGTGTTTTTTTTTTTAAAGTGGTAATCCAGCCGTAAACAATAATTTACATACAGTCTATTGAATCAGTAATTTATTGAATTTTTCTTTTTGTTATTGAATACTGACTGCAACGTTTAACCTTTCCTTCTTTTAGACAAAGGAAGAAAACAGGGCATACTTTGTACTTCTACGGCCTTCCAGAAAAGACAGTATTTTTAAGAGCAACGCTACGAAGAAAGTTCTAGTCTCAGTTTAAACAGTCACCTCATTTCCACTGAGCAGTGCACACCTGGGCCCTATCCCGTATTTGCGATAATTGGAATTACATTAAATCTCTTTTGCTCTGGGCTACGCTAAGCTGACTTATCTCTCATTTGCAGCAGAGAGAGTTCACGCACGGGCAGTCACCACGCCTCAGTGCGTGCCGGAGAACTTGTTCAGCCGCCGTAACCTATCTTGGGTCTGAGCTCTCAGTCCCAGCACATCCCAGCCCAGCAGATCCCATGTGCTGCCACTCTTGGGAAGGGTGCAGGCCAAATTTCACTGGATTTCACCAAATTTCACTGGAGGTAGAGCATGAGGAGCCTGGGATGGCCACACTCAGTCAGTCTGGCATGCCGGAGCAAGTGCCATTATCACTTTTAGTATAGGACAGCTGTGCCAAAATTTATTTTACAGAAATGCTGCTTTAGAAATATTATAAGGAGACGAAAATCGATACTACCACAGAGCTGGAGAGAAAAAGAGCATTTATGATATTCTAGAATGCTCTGCCAACTAGTCTGTCAGACATTTTCAGTCACCAGTTCCATGATCTTTCTGTGCTAGGAGCAAAATCTGGATGTCCCACTGAAACTCTGGAGATCTCTCTTGATAATGAAGAATAGACGCTTTCAACCCTAATATAAGGCTGTGACAGCTGTATTATCACCTTTGTTGATCACTGGCTTCCCAATACTTTGGGAAAACATAGGCTTGGGCAAAAATTCTAGACTTGAAACCTTCTCCAGATTTTTTTATTCCTTTTCCATCGTTTTCCTTCCCTGCTTTTTTAACATAGTGGCTCAGATGACTGGAATAGGAGCTCTGGGAGAGCATTTTCTGATACAGTCCAGGTCTACAGTAAGTTGAATCAGTGATTATCACCAATACTTTGGGCAAAGGAAAGAGAACAAGCAGTATCTGGGAACACCACGTGAAGAAGGAACAGCATTCTTCCATGGAATATACTGATCTTTTGCCTGGCTGAGTTTTGCTGCCTAACAGGATGAAAAGATCGTCTGTATTACCTGAGCCGTTCTCTCTCTTGCATGTCATCAGTATTTCTCCAAAGAGGGAGGTAATTTCCTCTCCAAAAATCCTGCAGCAATTCTCAGTGAGGAACTGTACCAGACTAGAAATCTGCAACAAAGCAATGGGAGAGAGATGTCTTGTCAGATCTTACATTATTCCACTCAGGGCAAGCTCACCATATAGATGAGGAAAAGGAGCAAATTGCCCATCTGTAATGTGCCCCCTGACAGCCAGAAACTCCTCTCCCAGTCTCTCAGGCCTGAGGAAAACAGCCAGGCCCAGTTAAAATGTCCCAGTGTACGTCTTTGTATACATCTTTTCCATTTCTACTCTGTTCTGTTCCAAGGTCACCATTACCAGAGATCTTTTTGACGAGAGAAACGCTTTGCTAATATACCAGGTACTGCTTTATGATCTCCCTCCCCTTCTTCCAGGCAGATTATGAGAACGGATCGATGCACATTTCTGGAGCCCTGATAAGAGGACAAGTCCTGATCTGAAGAGGTACTGACTGTTTTCATGTTTGTAACCAACAGCCTGGTTGAACAGGATGAAGGTTGTGTGGTTTTTTTACTACATTGCAGTGTCTCTTACCTTTTTTGTAAATTCACTCTCTATATCAGGAGTGGAGGACACAGGAGGCCAGAGCAGGCTCGGTGCAATGCAGATAGCCAGATTAAATGCATTCATCTGGTTCTCTTCAGATCGCATTTCTATACCATGCAGTACTCCAAAGATGTAACGTAAGAGAACAACATTAGCTCTGGGGAGCTGCTCTATTAACCTGAAAACATATACAAATGTAATTCTTCAAGTTAGTGACTGGACAAAGTAAAACCATTTTTCATAGACACAGACAAGTCAAGATAATGAAAATACAGAACCAGGGTACCATGGTCCACTAATGAAACCAGGGACTGTGTCAAAGAGGTGTTCTTGCTCAGCTGCTTTCCCTCACTGTGACACACCTCTGAACAGTTTCTGGGAGGACAGAAAACCCCCGAACACAGAATTAAAATTACACTCTGCCAAACTAATGAACCAAGTACAATGTCTGACATGAAACTGTATTTCACCTAAGTTGCCTCACAATTCACTACTCACTTAACCAAACAGTTCGGTTGTCTCTCCATGCCATCTAGTTGCCCTAAGTGTGTAAGTACACGTGAGGTCAGCTCGTGTGCAAAGCTCTGTTGCACATGGCATAAACTTTGCCCATTTTCTGTTTTATATCACCTGCAAGAGTGGAGGCTTCCCTTGTCCCTGTGCTCCAGTATTTCATTCACAACTCCAGCTTGGCTTCAAAATGGTCACTAAAATTTGAGATGCGTGAGGGGGAATATATGAGGACCTGATTTCAGCTACCCTTTCACCCAGGACCCTGAAGCTTCCTGTGGATAATTTTGGGTTTGGTATCAGGCAGAAATCCAGTATTTATAAATACTATAATATTTTTTTTTCATTAAAGGATATTTCATTTATTTATTGGTACCCACAAAAGGCAGAAAAGCAGGACAAAAGAGAGTCAGAAAATTGTTCCATACAGGCAAGTGCTTAAGTATCTATGTAAGTTTGAATGCTCTGTCATATGCAAAGATATTTTTAGCATCTATTTAAAAAAAAAACCCCAAACTTACTGTAAATTGTAAGTTGGATATTTGGGATTCTGCATTCTGGGATCTAAATATATAAGAAAAGAATACAGTGAATATAAGTAGCTCTACCTTTGGATGCTTTTTATCTTCTCTTCATTATTTCCTTGATCCATCACAGAGACCCATTTATCACAGAGCTGGGATGACAAAATGCTGCCAGGGATGTTGCGAAGAAAATCCTTATCAAGAGAAAAGAAGAACAAGACATGTGAACAGCTGTTCTGGAGCACGGGAGGGAGTGGGAATGAGACACGCAGATACAAGAGGATGTATCAGTGGGCCAGCACTAGCTGACAAGCATCTTGCTCCACACAGCAACCAAAACCAGCAGAAAATCATCTGAGATAAAACAGTATTTTGGATTATGCTTAAAGTGAATATTTTCCTGCCCTTTCCTCACCCTTTCTTGTCAAAATAGAAGTATTTGGATGCTTCATCTGCTATTGCTGAACTAAAAAATCTGCAGTAGGACCAGTTACTTTGATGCTGCATAATGTCTGTCTTTACTTATCACTTAACTTCTTCTGTAGTCCCCATTTCTTCTCCTTAGCTGACAATCTCCAACGCCACCAGACCATAAGCACTCCAAGACACCCCTACCTTCGATCCCCTCATCAATCCCTTTTGGCAATTACACTAGTCATGGATTGTCTGGTTGCTCCTGTTCCCTAATACCTCAACCACTGGCGGGCAAACTGTTGCAACTTGGGAAGAAGCCCAAATCCCAGCTTACCCACAAGCCAGGGAAAGGGAAGCTGTGCTGCACATGAATAACACATTTGCTCTTACGTGGTAGCTCTTCACTCTTATAAATGCTAAGCAATTGCCCCTCAGTGAAACTGTTACCACGGGGTGAGTATTGCACACCAGCACTTTGTACGGTGCAGCTGTCCTGCCCTAAACGCACATCCTAAATCCACCAGGAGGAAAGTAATTGTGTAAGTCTCACCCATGAAACCCTCTCACATGGTTGCAAAAGGAATGGCCTTCTGCAATAAAACTATTCCACTGAAGCAGTGCTTCCTTGAGAATGGAGATTACTATTTCTTTTAAGCAAAAACTACGCATAAACAGATGCACTGTACTAAAATGTGAAAAGAAATATGCTGATCCTCCTTGTAGCTGAAATTTTACTGAAGGCTTGGGATGCCTTTTGCATAAGGAACATTGTTTTTAACGTACAAGTCTGTAAGAAAAGATAATGTGTGGGAAAATTAATCCAAATATTTTGGGCAACACTATACTCTCGCTTGGGTCTGTAGCATAGGTTATTACTGATGAGTAAGGAAATAAGGTCTGCAAACCTGCCTTTCTAGTATTTCATTGACTTTAAGCAGAGATAAAGAGAGGAACAGGACCAGGTTGTAGCTGAGACCTCAGGAAAGCTGGCACCAAAACAAGCTGGCTAGTCCTCTTCCCCATCCTAATTCAGTGGTAGCCTCCTTTGGAGATTCTCACAATGTTAATGTGCCAGCCCATTCTTCTTAATCCAGACCACCAAGTCCTCTTTGGGCCCATCCCTGGGGAAAAGTCCTACTTGTTTATGCCCGGGATCTGTGCTGCTCTCACCCAAAAAAGGGGAAAGGAAGGTTCTTCGCATACCTTAAACAAAGATGCTGTCACAAATATGGATTCGCAGGCTAGGTCCACTTCAGCACCTGAATCAAGCTTCTCCTTGAGCTCTTTGCAGGTTTTTGCACTTCCAGAGCGTCTGAAAATACCCTCGGTGGAAGGGCCCTCTTGGTAAAGGAGGGAAAGCATGTCCTAAACAAAATTAAAAGGCAGAGAGGCTTTCTCAGAAATATATTTTATTGTCTAGTGCCATTAAAATGTAGTTTTGCTACTTTTGCCACAGGTGAAAACCTCTGAGTCCTAAAAAAGCTCATCAATCAAAGCTCACCCTCCAAGTCATGCCAAACTGCACAGCAAAGCTGTGGTCTGGGGCACTGATTTTGGAAAATGTCCCCTCAGAAATACCGTGCTGCCGCTGCTGAGCACTAACCCCTGCATGATCTTCCAGGACCTGTGCAAGTTTTAGCCAAGTCATTTAAATATATAAACGCTGTGGTATGGGAAAAGGAGAGTGGTCTACCTAAGCCAAAGCACTGCATCTGACAGTGGCCTCTGCCAGAGACCACTTTGCAGGCAGATATGAGACCCTCACTGCTCATCAGCGTGTTCAATATTGTCACAGACCAGAGACAAGACTTCTGTTCCATGCCTGACGTCTGAAAAAAATGAGATTTTATCTAAGCTGGAAAGTGCTATGTTTGTTAATATCTGGGCTTCTACAGCAGATCAGAGTCAGGTTTTTACCCCCTTTGCTTCTTGTGAGTGGTGTCGTACTCTGCAAGCAGCTCCGGGCTGCTAGCAGGACCACCCCTGGGGCAAGGTGCTCTCGCCCGGGAGGTCACCCAGAGGGGGCTAAAGCTTGGCTTACAGCTCCTCTGAAGCCAATGAGTCTGCGAAGAAGTAAACATAGGCAGCTCACTACATGAGAGATTTAAAAGGAAAAGGAAAACAAGCAGATCCCTGCCTAGCTTTTAAAATAACAGGAGGACCTGATTTCTTCTGCTAAGTAAGAGAGGAAAAAGGGCAGAAAAGGAAATGCTGAAATCAGAGACATCTCCTGAGGTAATATGTACATGATATTTTCCAGCTGCTTAATTCTCTGCAAGTCTCCTGTGGGTCATCTCTCAGACATGCTGGTCACCGCTCCCCAGGCCTGCTCCAAGTGACATGGGATTTGTCATGTTTTTTCTTCTGAGGGGGAAATGCGTGCAGACAGTCTCTGCGATTACGTGCATGCACACAGTGGTCCGAGGACCGAGTTATCATAAGAAATGCCAAGAAAATGGACACTGGGGGAGAGTCTGTCATCATTAAACCAAGTTACTGTAGCAGTCATGGCTAAGCAGTGGGTTTTGGTGACCTTCCTAGTCTGGGCTGTAAGATAGGTCTTCCTTACACAGCAATGCAAATAAGTCTAAGGGAAACTATTCTTTTTACTTTTCTTCTTTAACATTTCTTTCTCACTCTTAAAGAAGTTGAAAGCCAAGCATTCATGTAAGTGCAGACACTTTGGGGAGCACCTTTCATGGCAGCAGGACTCAGGTCAGCGTTTCCATTTTCTTTGCAGGGGTTTACAGCTCTGTTGTCAAAACAGGCTGAGTCCCACAGCACAGGATCTTAGCACGTGAACAAACGCTTTGAAAGCATATTTTGAATAAAATACCCACAAGATAAAACTGGAAAGCCCCTCTTAAAGTAGTAAACCCAGACAAAATTACATGAATGAAGCTAATGGTGTAAGACAATTCAGTGTGGCAATGGCTAAAAGAGAGCCCTTCAGATGTGAAAGCAAGTTTGAAGCTCTGAAGCAGAGATATCAAACATGCCTGCAGCATTCATCCCTGATATTTTCCTTCTCTTGCAGGTAAATCCCACAGAGTCCCCCAGGCACAGTAGTCCATTCTCCTGAGACAGTGCATGAAATCAAAAGTTGTATTTTGTGGTGTAAACCCAGTGTTTAGGATTCAAAGCATAGAGTCTACCAAGCTGTGATTCTATGCTTAGTAACTTTGGTTTTTTTCAGATAAAAATTTACTAATATTTATGTTTTGGAGAAATTTCTGAAATGCAGCATTGGCTCATCTCTCAGACAGAAAAAGTAAGAGACCATGTTCTTACAGAGTCCATTTCTGGAGGCTTACTTAAATAACATAAATTATAAAAATGCGCACTTCCTCCTCAAAAGAAAATAACAAACCCGCCCTATTAAAAGACCTGAAAAGTCCCGGTATGATTCACTTCGGGCAGTGATAAAGCAGCACATCAAGCACAAGCTTAGGAGACAAACCATCTCTTCCTGTAAACTGGTGTAACTCTTCTGGCAAGTTGTTCCAGCCAAAAGTCAGGGGGATGAGGGGCCCAATCCTGCAGGGCTCACTCCCACTCTGTAAACATTTCAATTGCTGCAGTGACAACAGGGCAGCTCTCAGTCCTGACCAAAAGTGCCACACATCTGCCTTAAATTATGCCTAGGAATGGGCTCTAGGATGACCTTTTTCATGTTTCTGGACTGGCTTTGAGAGCACTCACAGCACTAGTGCTCCCTTGAGACAGGATGAAAAGATGCTCCCGCAGTCTCTGCCTTCCCACCTATTTCTGCAGTGGTGCTGTCAGATCAAAAATGAGGTCCCAGAGTGCTTGCCTGCCCTGGGAGGCCTGCCCTGGAATGCTGGGATGCCTTCAAGAAAGGCTCTGAAACTGTCTCCTTAAGGGCAGGTAGCATTTGTATGCACGTGTGGGCTCTCTATATGGGACAGTAGATGCCACATTTATGGAGTTGGGGATTTTACAGAGATCTTGGGAGTTGTTTAAAAAGTGCGTGTGAACGTGGCATTTATTTACATGGCCTAAGTGAGGATTAGGGAACCAGACCTATAGCACGGGCTATAAAGAAGAATTAGCCCAGAACAGCAGACCGATCACATACATTTCTCAAGCTGTTTGTTATTAACCAGGCCTGACCACAGCAGATGTTAAAAACCAAAGTTCTTGCTGCAAACCACAAATGAGGTTTCCTTCTGGTTTCTCTGCTTGGGTAATTTCAGTGTCCCATTTACAGTGTCCCCATGTTCTCATTCACTACACTAAGAAATTCCACCACTGTAAGAGCCAGCCTCGAGCTTAGGACTCACCAAGAGGGGTTTGGGGAGGTTGTCATCCTCACAGATGGCTGTTAGCAAGAGGCCAAAGAGCTTCCCAGGAGCAGCAGATGTTGAAGAGAGGGGTGCATTGTCCAAGTGAGTGCCTGGGCCACGCCAAAAAGCCCAATTTATGATAGATCTTTTCCTTTTAAATGACTTTTGGCTTAAGTCTGGGAAAAGAGAAAGGTGTTTATTAGAAGAAATGCATTTAAATTCTCATTCCAGTGTTTGTTTTGTGGTGGTTGCTATGGTTTCAAAGGAAAAAATGTCATGAACTCAACCAACTCCTTGGCATCCGGCTCAGCCTAATCCACCATGCACATACCTGTGCATGTGTGTGTGGAGAACGCGCTGCCTTACCCACGCTCTTAAGAGGATCACCAGGACCTGCACTGCACTGCTGGACCATGGCATCAGCACTTACCACTAAGTGCGGGATGGCAAACACTAGCCCGCTGACTTCACATGGAGCTGGACTGCGCTAAGTAACTCATTTCCCATCCACAGGTGCAAAAAACCACAGACTTTCTTTGGAAAAAAAAATACATAAACACCACTGCCCTCACCTTGGCTTGCTGTCCAGAGGCATCCTAGTTCCCCTGGCAATGCGGGAGAGCACCCGCTCTCCCCACAAGTAACACCAGGGAATCAACTAATGAGGTGAGACATTTTCAGACCAGGAAATGTCGCCACCTTTGCTGTTGTGGAGGGCAGAGGGTAGAAGCAAGGCTTGCAGAAGTAAAGATTGTGGTATAATACCAGATTTTTCTCTCCTTTACTTTACTACACTTGTTCTTCAGCCCAAATAGTAATTTTCGTTATACGTCATTCCATTCTAGATCATGCTCCCTTTGGGAATGGGCGGAAGTCTTTTCATTAGAGGCTTACAGGATGAAAAGTTACAGTTCAACTCAAAATGTGAATATCTGAATGTGAAAGCCTGATGAAAAATTATTTTAATGAAAAATAATAAGGAGGATATACATTTTAAGCAGTCCAAAGCTTCATGAAATATAAGCTAGGCAGTGTCCAGGGCTTTACTTGACACATGTTTTCGGAGAACATAACTAACCAATAACTTTCAAAACGGCAATTTTTCTTTCGTGTGAATATGGTTTGCTTCATTTGGAGTTCTATTCACACAATGGCAAATACATATTGGTGTTTTTTTCTGGCAACCCTGTAGACCTCAGTGGAAGTAAAAAAATAAGAAGAAATGCTATTTTGGAGAACAAGGAATAGCAGAAGTAGAAGAAATGGGTCTTAAAATTAGGAACTTTTCTTAAGTCTCTCATTGTTTGCTCCGCTCTTAAAAGCCATGGCCCGAACTGCAGCTCTTTCCTGGGACAGGAAAGAAATTTTAATCAGTGTTCTTCAACATACCAGGGCAAGAACCAACAACTGATGTACAGCAACGAAGTGCCATGTCACTTATGAAACTAACACTCACTGAACAACAGGAAAACTCATCTTTTTCATATCCCCTTTTCTAAGGAGGTTGAGAAATCTTAAGGTAAAGAGCAGATGAGAAGGGGAGGATGTACACCTTCTTTTCTTGAACCTGTGCAAAGTTACACCACCAGAAGCTCAGCCTCCTCTCAGCCCAGACAGATGCCGATTTTTGCTCTGCAGAAGCACTTCCACGCAAAACATCAGGGCCTTGCTCTGGTGGATTATTCTAGGCCAGAATCAGAAAAAAGCGATACTTCTTTGGTTGCAGATCTTGCCCAGAGGTCACAGCAGCCATCTATTCTGCTCCTATTTTACATGCAGGGAATTTCTATTCACGCTAGTGTCCCAGCCATGCAAGTGGCATTTCCTCTTCTCGCAAACTAATCAGAAACTTCTAAATAAATCTTCAGATCTATTCAACAATGTAGCATCATTTCTGATCAACCCCCTAACTGTCAAACAGTTTTCAAAGACCTCCTTTCTGTATTGAGACCAACTTGTTGAAACTTTGCTTTCTCTTCTAACAGAGGATTAAATAATAATTTGAATTACAGACTAGCCACTGACAGCAGTCGGTTCTTTCAAGTTAAACTTCAAGCAAATCGGTATTTACACTACTTTTTAGACATGTGCTCATGAGCATTACTTAATGGCGATGTTTAACTGGTAAATGACCATTCCTGTTACATGCTGAAAGGCTGCAGGAGAGGCAACTCCATCTCTCCACATAATAAATTCTGCTGTACTTTTTTTAACCATCCTGCCAGGACAGCTGATGCAACAACACCCCCCCAGTTGGTGTCCACACAGAGAAGTATGTGACATGACAGCCAGTTGTCAGTCATGTCTGCCTGTCAACACCTACAACGCTGCCGAACCATGGTGCGTGCCGGTACAACTGGGCAGCTCCCCTTGCTGCCTCCAGAAGGCACAGCATGCCCAGCACAGTGGTATCGGGGCAGGGAAGTGATGGGAGGGAGGAGAGCACCGCATGCGCGGCGGTGAAACGTGGGCTTACAGACACCGCTCGCTGTAAATTTGTCCTGTATGTGGTGGTGTGCCTAGTGGTTACCTAACACCACCACAGATTTTGGCTTGCTGATTTGAGGAGGAGCCCAAAGCCAGATCACAATCTTGGCTTGCGCACAGGTACCCTTCACCATTTTCCAAAACTGAAATAGGCGAGAAGGAGCTAGGAAGAGCACAACGAACAGCGCTGTATGCCAGATAATCTGGTTTGGAAGCAGCCAGACCTATACATCACTTCAAAAGGTTTTGTCTGATGGAAGCAGGAAAGGTGAATGGACTAAAATGGACTAAAAGCCTCTTCCTCCCACTTAGCGCAGCCCCTGTGCATGACTTGCGGGCTGCCCCAGGGTTCTGCTGCCCCAAAGCCAACCTCGCCTCCCCTCCTGTGGCTTGCACAGCACTGCTGACAACATCTGCATTAGAACTTTACAGGCCTGATTTGCATTTCTATTTTCTCTTGCCAGTCAATGTCAGCTGCCAAGCAGGGCCTGTAAACCTAATTACACCCCTTTGCTAGATTGCCTCATTCTTAAAATATGCCATGAAGTAATATACGATACAAATTACTGGGGAAAGGGGGATGAAGGAGTGTGGAAACGAAATTCATTTATATAAAACGCAATCAACTTCCGGAATAATTTGTAATAGACACTGGTAAGACACTGGTATAGCCTCCCTAAATTTAATTTCTAAAAAACATTACGAATGGATTCTATTCTTTTATCGCGGGAGATCTTAGCTATTGGGGAGTGTACAGGATAACAGTGTGCAGATGTTTTTTATTATTATTTGGTCGTTAATGGTCAAGTAGGGCAGAGTTTCTAATTGAGCTGAGTATGCCAGTGTGTTAAGCACAATAAAAACACACCATGGAATGCATCCTTGCCCTACGGAGTTTTTAATCTAATGCCCCAATCCTGTAAAGGTCTCCTTGCTTGTTTTACTCATGAGCAGTGAGCAGTCATTGCGTCACTGACAGCAGAGTACAAAACAGAGAGCAGGTGCTCAAATTTTTACAGCATCAACGCCAAAGGCAGAAGAAAATATTACTGTCTTCATTTTACTCAGAGAGAATGAAAATAAAGACGTTTTATTCGCTCACTTCATCCAGGTACTCGCCTAGGCTTTGCCACATGAGGGTCCCAGTGAGGCAGGTGTGTAGTCCTAAGTACCTTGTTGAAATAAAGGATGCTGACAAATGCTGCATGGGAATTCTGTGCCAAAGTCAAGCCTTGACTCCTGAACCGTAAAACCACCCTGCCCTGCTACAGACCGCAGCGAGGGCTGCAGAGAGCAGCTCAGCTAATAGACTTACAAAAAATTGCAGGGGAGAGATCTTGTCTTTGTTTTGCTGGTTTTAGAACAACCATTTGACAGGCAGCTTGTCAAAATGTGACTTACAAAGACGACACACATACAACAGCACACTCAAACCAGGGAGAAGTACATTGCGCACACACACACACACACACACCCCGTGCAGCTGTAAGGTACATCTGCATGCTCCTCTTTGCTTTCCACCACCCACCTTCCCCCATCCCGGCACGTTTCCTTTCTATGGGAGAGCTGGGGAGGTAGCCGGGCTGCGGGTGGGCAACGCCGGGGCGAGCGGGGCGACGTACCGTTCAGCTGCTGGCACACAGCCAGGCGGCTTGGCTTCAGCACAAACTGGCACTGCAGCTCCTGGGGCAGCTGCTCCGTCAAGAAGGACCCCTGAAGCTGCCTGGGGCAGGCACAGTGCTTTGATCCATGGGGCATAGCATCGCGGATGTGGCTCATTTTAATTCCAAAGGGATATTCGTGTCCTGTTCAAAGAGAAATCATAATAATCTGTGTTGGATTGACTGGAGACTTGCAAAACTCCATCTGCCTTGGAGGAAAAGCAGATTTTGCATGCTGGCCTGCAGCACTTTCTCTCTCAGTAATCTCAGAATTGATGCTTTTCTGCATATTTACACTGGCATAAATCATACACTGGCAGATACGGAGTTACTGTGTTCAGTGTAGTTAAATAGACATCAAAGTAAAACGTGACCTATTACAGCTGTATCACATAAAAGCCCATCAGGAAAAATACAAGTGACTATTTCTGAATTCAGTGTTTATTCTTTCCACTGCTTTACTTGTGACATTGAAAGTTTAGGTACTGGTGGCTCGCATGGTTCTGGCAAGAAATGAGATTTTGGGAGCAGTCATCTAACAAATTTTTGCTGAGCAAGCAAAACCAAAAAGTCCAGTGCGAAAGTGATCTTCCCTCCCTCTCCATGCAACAGCCATCAACTCACACGAGACACAATTCCAGTTCCTGTCTGAGGCTGAAATGGGAAGGAAACGTTAATCACAGGGCTAATGCAAATGAGCTACGCTCGGCATTGAGCAGCATCTTTGGGGACTACGCAGAGGCAACTAATTTCTGGATAAACTTTCAAAAATGCCACCAGAAAGGGTTTTTTTTTGGACCTGTCTAAAGACCTGGCAGTTTAAATACATTAAATACGGGCGCAATGTTAAGATGGTTTAGTTAACTTGCACTTACACTTGAACACTGATAGTGGAAGAGACATTCTTTGAAATTATAGGTAGTGTGAAGCCGAAGTGCAGTCAAACACTGCTTCTGATGTCTACCTATGATAAAAGCTGGCCTTATCTGATAAATCTTTCCATAAATCTCAAGAACACCATCAGTTTTATATCAGATTCTTCTTTTCCCAGGATTGTAACTTGAATTTGCAGTGAGACTCAGTCAGACAATTAGAAAGGCCTTTCCCATTTCTGAATTCTCTGGTTCTATGTTTAAAACCATGGCTGTGATTTTATCTGAAGAAGCTACACATAACAGTCAGAAAGACAAAGGCTGTTATGTTTCAAAGACAAAACAGTCTGCACTGTCTATAAGGTGCACAAGTTAGACATTTTATAAATATTAATGTTGTGTGACTCCAGCAAAGTATTTGTAGCTAAGGCTGCTTTAAGAAGGAATGCTAAGATTTACTGGGGAGGAAAACAGAAAATCCACAATTTTTTCTTGTTCTAATCATCTGTGAACTCATATAGCACAAGTAATGCCGGGCTTCTATGGGGAAAGGTTCTTAATAACAGGAAGGGATTTATTCTCAGTGAATCGCGGGCCAAAATCAAATCACTCCATCCAACCACTTCTGAGCTTTGGGTTGATTCCTGGGGACGAAATGTTTCAAAAAGCATTTTAGAAAGTGAATAAGCAATAATTTGCTCCTAATCAGAGGGGAGCTGTCAGCCAGTAAAAGAAATAGGGGATTTGAAAGGACCTCTTGAATCAGTTAAGTTGAGTTGTGGAAGAACAGAACATTTCTCGACACTCTGCTGAGTTTTGCTGAGGAGGGGAGCAAACAATGCTATGGACGTGTAGGAAGAAATATGGTAAAGCTGGACTAGCTCCAGGAGAGGAGGTGAGCAAGCGGAGAGGATGACTCTGTAGAAAGACTGAGGCTCATGCAGCAAAATTGGCACAGAAATAAATGAACTTTTTCAACCTCATAGTGACACAAGCAGACGATTGCTCTTCAAAAGAAAAGGATCAGCATCTGACTAGCTCCCCACGTAGGCAAACTTGCGTGACAGGGAAGTAAGAGAAAAAATGGGAAAAACAAAACAAAACAAAAGAGGAAGCTGCATTTCAGTCTTCTCTGTATTTCTTGCTTCCTTCAGCACTAAAAACTGAGTGACTGTTGAAAAACAAAACCATGTCAAAAACTTACCAATAAGTGGGTAAGGAGCATCTTCTCTTCCTGAAATCACCCACAGCTTGTAGTCTTTTTCAGAGCCCTTTAAAACAAAAATTAAGAATAAGTTTGCCAGCCATTAAGAACAGGTTTGCATTGGGTTTCTCACAATATAAGGATAATCTGCACCTTGCCAGCGGGGTCAAGGGAACCCCCTTTACTTCTGCAGTGCCCAAGTTTGCCACCAGCAAAGCTTCTGAATTGTGTCTGTCATAGAAACATAGAATCATTTAGGTTGGAAAAGACCTTTAAGGTCATCAGGTCCAACTGTTAACCTAACACTGCCATCCCACCACTAAACCATGTCCCTAAGCACCTCGTCTACCCGTTTTTTAAATACCTCCAGGGATGGGGACTCAACCACTTCCCTGGGCAGCCCATTCCAATGCTTGACAACAGTGAAGAAATTGTTCCTAATATTGAATCTAAACCTCCCCTGGCACAACTTGAGGCTGTTTCTTCTTGTCCTATTGCTTGTCTCTTGGGAGAAGAGACTGACCCCCACCTCGCTACAGCCTCCTTTCAGGTGATTGTAGAGGGCGATCAGGTCTCCCCTTAGTCTCCTCTTCTCCAGACTAAACAACCCCAGTTCCCTCAGCCGTCCTCATCAGACTTGTGCTCCAGACCCCTCAACAGCTTCATTGCCCTTCCCTGGACACACTCCAGCACCTCAATGTTCTGGTAGTGAGGGGCCCAAAACTGAACACAGGATTCGAGGTATGGTCTCACCAGTGCCGAGTACAGAGGCACGATCACTTCCCTGGTCCTGCTGGCCACACTATTCCTGTTACAAGCCAGGATGCTGTTGGCCTTCTTGGCCACCTGGGCACACTGCTGGCTCACATTCAGCTGGCTGTTGACCAACACCCCCAGATCCCTCTCTGCCAGGCAGCTCTCCAGCCACTCTTCCCCAAGCCTGTAGCGTTGCATGGGGTTGTGACCCAAGTGTAGGACCCAGAATTCAGCCTTGCTGAACCTCATACAATTGGCCTCAGCCCATCGCTCCAGCCTATCCAGATGCTTCTGTAGAGCCTTCCTACCCTCCAGCAGATCAACATTCCTGTCCAACTTGGTGTCCTCTGCAAACCAATACTGAGCCTTGGGGACACTGCTTGTGACCGGCCACCAACTGGATTTAACTCCATTCACCACAACTCTTTGGGCCCGGCCATCCAGTCGACTTTTAACCCTGCAAAGAGTGTGCCCGTCCAATCCATGGGCAGCCAGTTTCTCCAAGAGAATGCTGTGGGAAACAATGACAAAGGCTTTAATAAAGTCTAGGTAAGCAATATCCACGGCCTTTCCCTCATCCACTAAGTGGGTGACCTTGTCATAGAAGGAGATCAGGTTGGTCAAGCAGGACCTGCCTTTCATAAACACATGCTGACTGGGCCTCATCACCTGGTTGTCCTGTATGTGCCACATGATGGCACTCAGTCTGATCTGCTCCATAACCTTCCCTGGCACCGAGGTCAGACTGACAGGCCTGTAGCTCCTGGATCCTCCTGCCGGCCCTTCTTGTAGATGAGTGTCACATTTGCCACCCTCCAGCTAACTGGGACCTCCCCAGTTAGCCAGGACTGCTGATAAAGGATGGAAAGTGCCTTGGTGAGCACTTCCCCCAGCTCCCTCAGTACCCATCCAGCCCCGTAGACTTGTGTGTGTCTAAGTGGTGCAGCATGTTGGTAATCATTTCCCCTTGGATTATGGGGGCTTCATTCTGCTCCATGTCCCTGTCTTCCAGCTCAGGGGCTGGGTACCCCAAGAACAACTGGTCTTACTATTAAAGACTGAGGTGAAGAAGGAATTAAGTACCTCAGCCTTTTCCAATAAAGGATGGAGATGTCATGTGCAATGTGGTTTACGTGACCAGGGTCAAGCTCTGAGCAGTGAGAGGGGCTGGAGCCCATTATTTCTGAAGGAAAAAGGAGGAGATTTGCCCCAGTTCTTTCACTGTTCCTGGAAGCAGAGGGATGAAGGTCACAGCCTGCCACAACTCAGGATTGCTTCTGAGGCCAGACCAAGACCATGCCAGACCCCCCGCCATGTGGCTGAGTCAGTCCCCAGCCTGCCTGCCTCCCCACTCCCAGGAGGCTGGAAATGAGGCAGCCCCCAGCATGGACAGGACCTCCAGCCCCGGGTGCTGCTCCTGGCCCTCAACACCTCTGTGCCCCACTTCTCCCCTCTGGTGCTGAGCAGCAGCCAGCCCTGAGGAGAGACAGGTCTGATCCCCTAGAGGGATTACAGATAAGCAGCATGAAGCGGAGGCTGGCTCCAGAGCAGGTGGCAGACAGCGAGTGTCTTGCGTGAGCGAAGGTGACCCTTCAGCTCTGTCCTGAGTACCAGGGTAATCGCATCCTCTCGGGCGTGCTCTGGCACACAGGCACCCCCAGCCTCACAACTGAGACCTCTGCTCCGCCATCTCCCCAGCTCCTCCAGAGAGCTCAGGCTCGCCAGCCGACAGCATCCTGTGCCCTATGCTGGAGAGCACCTTTGCCTGAGACCTGAGCCCGCACCAATGATGCCAAGGCAAGGATGGCACCTGAGGGACTCCTGGCACTTGACACTGCCCCAAAATCTCCTCACAGGGCTGCCCTCGGCGCTTTTGTCCAGCCCTTTTGTGTGGGAGGGCTTGGGAGTGCTGGACGGTGCTTTAAGACTGCTGAGCAATCTTTACAAATTTACAGTGGAAGAGGATAAATTTACATCAAAGGAAACAATTTCCAGAGGATTGGAGAACGTGAACATCTTTGAGAAAAGCTGTGCAAAACCGCTGATTTGAAAGCAAGTTCTAAATACTGCCTTTAGCATAAATATACAAGTCAATGTTGCAGTTTAACTGAAGAACAGTACGTTATTTCAGATATGATGGTGAGACAATAGAGATAAAAAAGAATGGCATTAATACAAACCACTCCCAGGACGAAAGGTAACAGCAAGTGGATAAATACACTGTATGAAAAGAGATCTATTATACCTTAAATCCCTTTTCAGTGGCACTGCTAAATCAGGATTATGAAAGTCTGAAAGTTTTCTGGCTACAAAATGTGATAAACACCTCATGGCAGTATTCATCTAGCTCTAAAATTAAATCCTACCTCCTTTTAAACAGATTTGCCTACTATCCTGCATTGTCTGGACTTTCTTCCAGTGTCCAAAAAGCTCTTGAGACTCTTCCTACTTGCTACACGCACCTGGTGTAATGCCGATACACCCAATAAAGCCTTCGCAGTTGGCGCTCTGACTGGCAGAGCTTTCTGGCCCGTATTAGCACTGCTGTTAAGTTAGCTAGCAGGGGGCAGAAGGAAAATAAATAGGCTGTGGAGACATCTCTGATGCCTCAGGGCAAGCAGCCAGGAGCAAATAAATACAGCTGAGGAGCACAAGAAAGGGTATTTACTTTTCCTTTTAAATATCTATGTGAAAGGGTTCGTTGCTGTGAAAGGGAAGCAGGGGAAGGGGAAGAGCTAGCAAGCACAATTTCAGGAGGCAGACTGCTCATCTCCCGACTGCAAATGTTGTCCTGTATGGGCTTTATGAGGCCATTTGTCAGTATAAATGTGACTGTCCCAGAAAAATCAGCAAGTGTACTTACGGAGCTGGGAAACCCAAGGCCCTTCTTCCTGCCCCACTTGGTAATTTGGAACCGATGATCAATGCCATTCTGCACGAACTGGTTGTCATTTTACCAGACAAACCACCGAGGGAAAAACCCTGATGTGTTAAACCAGAGTGAACTCAGCCAAAGTAATAGGCCCATTAATCACACAACATGTGAAATGTAGGTTTTATAATTGCCATTGAAAAGTCATAGAGCTCCTTTCAAGTGGTTCTCTCTGGACATAAATAAAAAACCTTGAGACGGCGCATAAGGAAAAGCTTCCTCGCAGTCAGAACAATCCTACAGGGGGTTGGGTGTTTGACTGATATACAGGCTACAGCTTAATTTATTTAGCTTGTTTGATTTTATTGCTAATCTTATGATAAGCCTCTAATGAAAAAGGCTTTATGCTATGAAGATACAGTGAAAAAATGTGGTATATTACTCAGGAAAATAATTCTGCAGGCAAGGTTTTACATCTTTCAGATGGCTTTCATTCTTTTTCCACTAGAAATAAAAATGTAAAGAGGAGGAAAATGTTGATTGTGATACATACAAAAGAAGACAAAGCTGAAACCTAACCAGCTCCTCCTCCTGCTCATCTCAAACAAAATATTCTCTTCCAATACTACCATTTTCCTGTTTTTTCTGTACACAAAATGAGGAAGTACAAATGACACCCATAAAATGGGTAAAAATGAAACACAGGATAGTAAAGACTTGCAGTTGTAATATAGCACAGTCTCTTGATTTTTAGTGCAGACTGGGGTAGACAACGGGATGGATTTTAACTCACACCCTACCCTCTCCCTCTCCACCGTGTAGTCCCTCTATCAAGTCTAGAGCTAGCTTAACTGGGGCTGGATCTTGAGCTCGGGCCAGCGCCACAGCTCTGGTGTAAATGGGATGTCTGAGCCATAACAAGACAGACAGACAGAAATTGCTGTACCTAGGAAATACCAAGCTAGCAAAACAGGCTCCCAGACACATTATAAGCCTGTATAAATGAGGGATAATGAATGCTAGGGAAGGCTAGTTCTGAGGTTACTCTAACTTTTCCCGGAGGTCTCCAGAAGCCCCAGGGAAGCACAAGAGTGGCATTTGGTCGTATTTGACTCTTCACACTCAGGGCTGTGGTATGGAAAGTCTTGTCAGATTGCAATGAGATCAATGCATACATCAAGACTAAGACATTTAAAAAAAATCTCGTTACCCGCGCAGCAGACTGACAGGCCAGTTAAAAAGCTGTCATCCAGGGCCTTCTATGACCATCGGTGTTGGCTGGGGCCACATTGTGAAACAATGAGAGAAACAGAATAATGGAGCCAGAATTCTTGTCCCTGGCACTGATTCACTACTACACCTGAGGCACTACCTTGTCCAGTTAAGAGCAAAGGGAGCCAGCTGAGGCAGTACTCGAGCTATTAGGAGTCACTGCATCTACTTGGTGCACTCTCCTGCATTATCTAAGTCCCGTAAAAGCCTTTTTCCAAAACAGTTTCAGGCCATTGCTTAAATTGGGTGCATTCAGATTCTGTGCAATGACTCAGTTACATTCACATCTCCCACGACACTAAAGGTCCATGGATGTTTAGAGTGCCTGATCTGGACACTTGAGAGCAGTGCTTGTACTTGTAATCTGGGGACACAGCTGATCACGCAGGTTTGCACATTTTGAAACCAACTTGCAAGCACATCAGTAGGTTTCCTGTTCACACCGAAGTATGCAAAAGGAGCTGTATCTCCCCTTGGCATCAGCCACACAGATGTAAAAGAAACTTCAAACACGATGGATCCCTTAAAGGGATGAGAGACTTATTCAAAACTTTTAAGGCACCTGAGGATCTCTGGAGGTCTATATATTAGCTAGGCACTTTCGCTTCATTTCAACAACACTGAATTGCTATGATAAGGGATTTAATTAATGTTCATATCCTAAAACTTGGAAAAGTGCAAGAGAAGATTTGATTATTAAAATGACTACAAAAAGACTCATTAAAACTGGTTCAAGGACTTACATTAATTCCCAGCTGCTGCAGGGCCATGAGAATGACATCATTTGCTGTATCAACATTGGTTACACTTAGGGTTTTTGACTGTGAAGAGAAAAAAGGAGAAGGGGAAAGTGGCATTAAAAATTTGTATTTGCAAAGGATATCTGAAGTGCAATAGGTCTGCATAATTCATTGTTGAAAAATAGAGAGTATCCTGTTAAAATTTCACTTATTAAACAAGTTATACACCACCGATAAAGACCCAGCTGTCTGAGACCAAGGTTTGATTCCTCTGCTTTGTCACATACTTTCTGTATTAGCTCCCTGCTTTCCTAACAACTCCATCCAATGGGAGAGTACCATGATTACTGGGGACAAGACCACCATATTAAAAAATGCAAAAAGACACAGCCACTAACTGCACTTCAGACACTCCATGAGGGAAACTTAATGGTTTAATTAATTTAAAAGCTTACAAGTTTCCTTTAAAAAAATGAGGTTTTCAATGAAATAAGGGGTTCTTGTATCAGTTGTCAATCATCTCCATCCTTTTCTACTGAAGATCTCCCTGATAAGAAAATACTATACACAGGCTGTTCATCTCAATATGCTTTGCCACTTTCCATAGAGGCTTCTCAAAGCTAGAATTGGCTTAATACCAGGAACGCTTCCTGTTGCTAATCTTTCATCCAGTTAAAATGCTACCTCTCCGGCATCCTCCAGAGTCTGCTGATCGGCAGTATGGGAAACTATGGGTCTGCAGAAACACCGCTTTCTAAATAGTGATGGTGACCAGCACAAAGTGCCAAGCTTCGTGTTGGAGGAAGTGCTGCTTTCCACAAGGCAGGCTTTCCAGGGTGAGATTTCAGCACCTGCTGCCTGGCACCGGTATCACTCCCGTACAGCTGGGCAATGCTCTGTACCACCGTGGCTTGCTCTTATGCAGGGCAGCACGTTTCAAACACACCAGGATTAAAGCCTCCATCCTCAGCCCCGCCTGGATGTGGCAGCACCACTGCCATCACCTTGCAGAGGCAAAAATGAGCAGGCAGAATGTCCCCAGAGTGGTTTTTGCTTGCACCATCACACCCACGCTGGCCTCACTTCCAAGCCCATAGGCAGCTCCCACACATCCAGCACAAGTTACTAAGCCCTCTTTAGAGGCATGCTAGTTTGGCTCTGCTAGCAAGACTACACAGCTTTTGGATTGTAGCTGGTCCACGGCCAGCCTAAAGCCCTGGCAGAACAAACGCATGCCCATGGCAACAAACCATCCAGGCGTATCCAATGGCCCAAAGAAGGGAAGGTGGCGGAGCCGGGATGTAAATGTTCACTGCCAGTCCCAAGACAGTTTGCTACACCCTGCTTCCCTGTATAGCATATCAATTTTATACTGGCCATAGGATGTTCAGGTGAAACAAACCCCTGACATTTTGCATTTAGAAAAGATCTGAGCTGTACATTTTTATAAGTCTCTGACGGTAACAAGCTGCCATGGCAATCAAAGGGAAGTCGTGAGAATACTGTGTATCTTGCTTCAGGACATATCTGAATGCTCATACCATAAAAAATTTAACATTTGCCTGAAGCAATGACATCTGGCTCTCAGGAGTAGGTCAGCGCATTTGCATAAGTTTTGCTCTTAGCTAGAATATAATAAAATGGTTTGTGTCTTGTGTTCAGCCTTCCCTGCCCTCCAAAAATGAAATAATTCTTGGGCATCTCCAGCTGCTGTAGCACAGGGACCACAGTGCCATAAGAACTATTTGCATCACAAAGTTTCCATCTGCTCCTCCATTGTTTTATTACTGATAATAGCTAGACCACAGTGTGTCGTTTCTAGGACTGTCGGGATCAGGAAACCATATTTGGCACATGAGCTAATTATAGCTAAGGAGAAAAGACATTTAAAAAAACCCCAAACAAACCCTGGTACAAGAGTGCAACACCTGAGTGCATGTGTGATTTATAGACATTTACACCTGAGCACACCCTGATCTGCCGTCCTGCATTTGAACTATCACAATTATTGTTATTGTTTATTAAAATTTGTCTTAGCAACCTGGCAATTCTAGCTATTATTGTTTACCTTAATAATGAGTATCTGAAAAAAGGCAGACTCTTTTATGCTTACATCTATGCAAATACAGAATTCTAAGTGGAGATTCACTGCTGGGCAGAGACCTCCAAGTCTAACTTCTGTAAAAATTTCTCATGTCCTTGCAAATGCCCTTTAGGCTTCTGAGCATGAAATACAGATCTCAAAAGCACAGTTAAAAAGAAGGACAATGTATAAGAAGCAGAGGAAGAATAGATGGATTATCACTGCAAGATAGGGTATACCTAGGGAACAGGCTACATGCAAGAATTTAGTTTAAATTGGTTAAAAATTACTTAGTGAAAAAGGCGCAAATCACCCGGTGGATGACCTTTCTTTACCAACTTACCTTGTGCCTATAAATTTACCAACATCAGTTAGTTGATGAAAAACATGCCTAAGGCAATTTCATGGTGCTCATATACACAGCTTTACTGACTTACCATCATTATAAAGAATGAAACACGTTGCAGCTTTGCAGAATTGAATGAAGGCAGCTGTGGGTTTAGATCAGTTTTACAAGCAAAAAAAGGCTACATTGTACTGGCATTTCTGAAGATGTTTATGCATAAGTTCCGCTAGAGGTGTCTTCTTGAGACTTCACACTGGACAGTCTTTAGTTTGTGTGCCAGAACCAGTATTTCTTACCAAGCACACTGTCTTTAAAACGGAACTCATGTATTTAACACAGGAAAAAAACATTTCAGGGCTGCATATGCCAAGTCTTTTAAAGGGGCTGGACCCTTAAAGGAGGTTGTGAGCCAAAGGAACCCTCCCAATATCCAAAGGATTTACAGGTGACTAGCATTCATAGGTGATGTGGATTTAGACCCCTGTTTAGCTCAAGAGCACTTACATATGCACAAGTTCCCACGTCCTTTGCAATTATCTTCAGAGGAATGCTTTTAGGATAGTCTTTTTCCTTCTCTTCTCTTATTCGACTGACAAAACAAGTACAAAACAAGTAAATTTTTAATATTGTAAACATAAACAGCAAGATGGAGATTTAAATACAAATCAAGCTATAACTGGATAAGAAGCAGATTGTTTGCAGATGTACTACAGTAGAAAGATCTCTGAGGACAAGAAAGCATCCAGCAGTATCTGGAGGGGATGCTGACCATGGCCCCCAATAATGCCCTGATGTATTAAAATTCATTGTAGAAATCAGTGTAAGCAGCAAAAAAAAATCAAGCTAAAACTACCCATCATTGTGATGCCTCAGTCTGCAGCACAGGCTCCTACTGGAAACAGTTACATCCCACTGTACGGACCAGTTCAAAGGACTGAACAGGAGAAGAGTGAATTAGAAATCATCCCCAGCAAGGATAATTTAAACAACCCCAGGAACTCTGAAGAATCAGATAAAGGCACAAACCTCAACCAGCAGAACTAGGTGACCAGAAAACAAAGCCACCACTAGTAGTTTTCTGTCCAAACACTGACTGAAATAAGACAGCTCTATTTACGCAAACCTTCCCACCATACCCACCAGCTTGGGGTCCATTTTGTAAGACCAAAATACAGCCAGCCATGAGCAGCAGATAGGTTAGAGCAGAGGTTCCTAAGCTGGGCTTGCTTAGATGCCATCACCATGGAAAGAGCCCCAGGCTCAACTAGAGCGATGGTGGCAGAGGCTCCTGCAACTGCGTAGGGAAGGGACCATGTGTGATAGGAATCGCTCCAGTTTTGTGCTGAGCCATGTTCAGGCACAGGGAAGAATTTCCCTCCTTGCGTAATGATCATTGCATGAACAGCAGATACCATCTTCTGCAGGGACAAGACATGAGATGGTTTTTTTCTTAATGTCACTTTGAAAGAGCTTATCTATCAGGATGGCATAGGTACCACAGCTTGGGAATCACTGGTCTAGATGACTGGGGCTCTTTTCAGTGTCTTCAAAGACAGTATAATAAAGTACCTTTGCAAAAAAGACAGCCATGTTTCCTTTTGTTCTGCAGACCTGCAAGAATTACAGAAAAACAGGGACAAATCAGCCATCATTCTAATGTCAAAATAGCCCTTGTACAAACCACAGTGGAATGGACTGTTTCTTGGAAGCAATTTCCATAAATACCTACAAAAATGAAAAGGTTTTTCCAAATTTGAATGAAAAGTCTGTTTCCCTGCAAAATCAACTGAAAAGCCTGCCATGGAGATCAAAAGCCCTGGTTACTAGTTTTTTATCACAGAAGTTAAAGCTTTACCAGTGAATTCAGTAGGAAATGGGTTGAGTTCTTAAACTAATGTCCAAATAGAAAAGGAAGGCACTTTAAAATAAGAGCTCAATCCAAAAGATTAAAAGCATTTCCTCAGGTATGTAGCCTTCTTTCCACTTTCACTGTTTTATTTTTTTTCTTATTTATTACTTGGTTTATCACCACATTATGAAGTACACATAAGCCACAATGAAAAAAGGTCCCGTTGTACTTAGTAGGGTTTAACTTTGGACATTGGCTTATCTCATTTGTCTTTATCTCATTTATATACTTTCAAGGATACAAACTGTCCGGTTAAATGTAGCTAATAATAGGACAGTGCAAGGAATCTAACCTAATTTTGCTTCAACTTTCTTGATTTAAATCCTGCCCCGGATGGACTAACTGCTATTCCCACTGCTGCTTCTGCAAATCGAGTTCTTCAAATTGTCAGAGCAGGCATTTAGGGAACTACAAACATACTGAATGATGCTGTGAGTGGAATGTGCTTTATAAACCTTAAAAATGTGATTCTGCTTTGGCTGCTTCAATTCTGTTGGATACGCTTCCAAGGACTCATGCATGGCGTTTCAGATTTTTCTGTGTACCTCCAGACATAAAATAATTTCACTTCTATAAAATCTCTGACTCTGTTTTGATAGAAGCTATTGCTTTCCTATCTAACTACTTTCTGATAGCTATAAAGGATCACATACTGTCTCTAGATCAAAGCTCCTGTTTATTGGCAAGAGTTCAATCGAAAATCAATAGAAAATTTCAGCTTTGTTTCAGGACTATTAAGTGCAAAAAACATAAACAGCACAACCATCTCAATAGAGAGCAGTTTGTGCACAGCATTCTCTTTGGGTATGGACAATGTGACATACAAATTAAGCTGCATGCATCAGCTTTTGCTCTCTGCTGGTAAAGAGAAAAATGCATTTTCCAAGACCCAGCCAAATTACTGTGGCTAAGCAGCTGGGATTTCAGGGGGACGGTGCCCTCCCTTATCCAAAGTGACGACAGAGCCCTCCTGCTGAGAATAAAATTAGCCTAATCACTGAAATTACCTCTACAACCCTTATGTGTCCTACAGTCAATGCTACAAAGGCAGACCAAAAACCTTTCTCACCGCTAAAATTCAGAGATTCTGCTTTAAGAGGAATTTTGACATTTTCTCTAGCACAATTAAATTAAAAAGACAAAGAGGACAAGGTCAGTATTTCACTGTATGTTTCCTGCTAATTCCAATACAAGCTCTTCTGTTTAAAAGTGTCCTACGAGGGTCTCTTTGATCCTTTCATTAGCCTGGTTGTTTACTATTTGTAGTTTACCTTATTCATTAGCCAAGGTGTTTGTCAAATTCTGTGTATAAAAAAATGGAATTTCCACTGAGCAGGTTTGTAGCACAGACACGGCTTTGCCAAATCACATATTTTCTCAAATTTTTAAGTGACACGCGAGTATCACTGCCACGTTTGCAGAGAGACAGAAGATGAGGCACGAAGGGTGACTTGCTCACAGCAGTAGAAGGAAGTGGTTTAAGAATCAGTAAATTCCTGCTTCCCACATTTTCTGGTGCTGAAATGAATCCGTGATAGTCTCGTTACCTGTCAGCCTAAAAACATTTAAGTAACTTGGTAAATAGAACATATCTCAGTTCTTACCTGAAATTTGCCACACAGTTTGTGGTGGGCCAGCCCAAAACAAAGGACCTCTCTGGGTCTGTGCTGCCTTCACAGACTTCTTCTGTACAAAATGCTGTCCACATCTCACAGAGACGTGCTTGGCACTTGAGTTTGAAATGAGAGTGCGACCTGCCAGCAGAAATTCACAGGTATGTCACACACGTGAAAACACAGCAAGGCAGGTTAAACAACTCAGAGTTTCTTCTTCCTTCAGGCACATGTGAAGCTTGCACTGGAATTGATGGAAGAAGCACTTCTGCTTTAGTTAAAGAAAACATTTTATTTGGGTTGCATATAACAATATATCAATTTTGCATCTGAATTGGGTCAACAGATATCTTATATGTGGGATAAATAGGTTGTCTGTGGCATCCCGGGCCATCCACCATCTTGGGGGAAACCTTCTCCCCATGTCTAGAGCTCCTTTCCAAATCTTGCCATGAGGCAAAGATTGCCACTTGTGGTGGACTCTCCTTTCAGTGACTTTAATGTCACTGAGGAGTTTACAGTATAGTTGGATTGCTTAGCCCAGGGGTCAATAACTATGCTGAGTTTAAGTAGTGACAACTAGGCAATCCTGAAGGAAGAACAACCAGAAAACTGCCACTTGTGTTAACTACAGCACAGGTCACATGCAGCCTCCATGAACTAGCTGCGTGGTAGCTTTAAGCCCACACCACTTGGAGAATGAGCCAGGACTTTGCGAATTCTCAAAATATCTAGTCATGTACAAGGAAGACATGTCATTTCCCCAATTTTTAAAAATTTGACCGTTCCTCTATTTTATCTTACTAAACATTAGAGTACAGTAGAGGTCAAAAGTACAGACTTTCACTTCTTTATTTCACCTCTTTTCTCCCACTTAATTTCTCAGGATAGGTCTCCCTCCTTTGTAGGATTGATGGGCACCATTGCTATGTGAGAAACAAGTAAAACCTGACAAAGTCAGTCCAGCTCTGTAGCAACCCAACAGCACTCATTTTAAGGCAGGCTTGTGCTAGAGGCCTTGCAGATTGAATCACCTGAGCTCTGGATCTCCAGGGCAGCAGGGAAAGGCTGGAGGAAAAGCGTCCCCTCCCTGAAAATGTTTTGCCCTTCTGATCCAAGGACGGCAAGCAAGAGCATGTCCACTCAACACCGTGTTGCAAATGTGGATGGGGACAGTGCCAGGCACCACAGTGATTAGTGCTCTATAAATAAATACGCCAGGAAAGCAGTTTCTTAGAGCTTTGATACACACGGACTACCCTCTCTGAGATTAGTCTCATTTACAAGGTATTTGATTTAGGACAGACTGAACTAATACAGTCTGAAACATGGAAGTACTTGAACCTTGTGGCTTTAAAGAGGACATAGATGAACTCGCAGTACCCTGACTGGTCCGAGGGTTCCCGCTGGTGCTTTGCTAACAGGTGTGGTGGGGCTCAGCAACACCAGTAACACAGCAGCATTTACAGTGGTGGGCAAGAAAGGACCACCAGTGTGTATCATACCTGGCAAAAAGGTGCACTTCAATTAGATCGCCATAAAACACTGTAAAATACCATCTCAAGTTCATGTATTTTTTAAACTGTACCGTGGTGTTTCCTGGTCAGCTGTCCACTTCACCTCTCTTTACTCTAATTACATTTTGTTACCCTGTCAAAGAGATATTGAAAGTACGGGAGGATGTTTCAACATGCTTGTCAACAACTCAGTTTGTGATGGAACAAGAAAGATCTGTCAAGAATACAGAAATAATTGTAACTGACTGACCACAGAATGAGCTGTGAAAACGCAGATTTATAAAAAAAAATACAGCTGTGAATTCTAATGTAGATGTTAATAAATGGATGCCTGGTCTGACTCCACCAAATCAATCTGTTGACTCTCCTTTTCGCCTCAATTTCTTTTCCCCATTACCCAGTACAGTGAACTCTCTATGTGCTGTTTCACTTTTTTAACATTTACAGTTCATAAAGCCAGACCCCTACAGTGCCAGTAGCAGGGGTCGGCAGGGTGTTGGCAGGAGGACAAAGATGTTCTCCAGTCATGCTTGATGTATATTCTTACCCCGTTTGCCATGCCTAGCCACAGCGCTCAGCTATTATCAGTATTCAAGTGGCCTGGTTTCCAGAGGCGCTGAAACAGTAGCCTCCATTAACATCTAAAGAGCCTGAAGTATAATGTTATCTCCATCTGCCATGTCCTTTATGCAATCCATGGGTTCTCAGCGTTTGTGAAATGTGGGTCTTCCATTTAAGTGCCAAAGCATTACCTCTAGAAATGAATATATCATTGCTGACCTAGGAAGCAGCATGACTGAACATACGAAAAATGCAGAGAGTAATAATCTAATGAAGATTTTATTTATTTTTTAAGGAAGTAAGTCCCCTTGCAAGTGTTACACTGTGAGTATCAGGCAGATCCAGAGTCCACTGAAATCAACAGAAAACTCATGACATCAACGGTGTAGGTATTGACGCACCCCGAATTGTGCCACCTCTGCAGAGAAAACTCAGCTCCTTTTGCTTTCTGCAAGTGGCAACTGGATACCTTGCGGCTGTTAACAGATGGAAGATTAACTTCTCACTAGATTTGCTAATCTCCTTAATAGGACCCTCTGACAAAAACATTAATGGATCTACTGTGAGATTGCTACCGTAATTCCATGTATGTACTCAACCATCAATTTCTATGTCCAGCTACACTGAGAAAATAACCTTAAAATGATGTCTGTATATGCATGTCTGTATTACAGAGGAGAAAGAAGAAGCCGTTTCTCTGTGCCTCCCACATAAAAACTTACATAAGTTTTTGATCACTTGATCACTGAACTGACAGATCCTTGAAATATTTACTCTGCCAAATTAAAACACATGTTCTCTGTAAGAAATCTAATCAATATATAGAAAATGGTATAACACTTTACATATTTAACATTAGTTTAGTGAGAAAAACTCAATCAAATAATGACTTCTTTCTCACATGAAGGCAGTAACAGGTGGGGCAGCAGAAAGAGAAGCACAGCATGTGAGTACTATTCCTGGTTTTCATAAGCTGGGCTGACGGATGATCTGAAAAGACAACAGTCTACATTTCAAAAATTATTAGAAAGTCGCAAAAAATGAACCCACAGGCACCTTGTCCAAAGGCATACACAGACTGGTTGTAGAGAGGACTTCCCCCCCTCCAAATCTCCATGGGAGCAATGCCAATTTGCTGCCTTTAAGCAGGAGCTCAGTACTGTAAAGGAGTTTACTCAGCAAGCTCAGAGGACAGCAGATAGATACTTGTTGCTTGCTCTCTTTAGGAAAAAACTTGCACCCGTTTGCTGCTCATATGAAGTCTAATTATACATGAGCTCCCTTTGTTCAGTGACTGGCTACCTGCAGCTGAGCTGACACCAGCACAGCGCCAAGCTCTACCTAAGGTATCTTAGGTGTTCATATGTCCCAAGCTGAAAAACTGCTTAAAACAAAAGAACATTACAAATTTTTAGCACCTTCACCAGGAATAATTCTGAAGTTAAGTCAGATTCAACTGTATCATTAATTCTGTCCTGGTCACCTGCTGTCTTGACTCTGCATCAGCTATTAAAAGGTCAGTAACAACGAATAGTCACGGCTGCACAGCAATACACACTACTCAGGTTTTCCCTCTAGGAATCAGCAATGGTATTTTCGTGTGAGATATCTTTAAAAATGCTGGCTTTTTAAGTAGTATTCATTAGTGACAGCTCTGATGCTTTAATTGCTGACAGGGCAGCTGTAGGGAGAACATCCCAATTAGCTCTTTAAAATACATGAAGCAATATCACTCAAAATACTATTTTTACCATTTCTAGCAAAGACTCAATCCCCCTCCCCCTTTTTCAAATGCAGAAGCACAGTTTGTTCCGTTCCACTTCCTTCAAACATTGCAGACTCTTCACCACACTAAATCAAATGCTGTAAGAGCCATTACTACTCCCTGGGGACCAGATTTTGGAGTGGTTATGCAGAGTAGTGCTTCGCTATGCAAATAGTCCCACTGGGACCCAGCCAAACCTGCAGGAACGTGCGGCTCAGCCTGGGGTTGTAACATTGCTTCTGCTCAGCATACTGACCAGGGAGGGAAGGATTCATCTCACCTAACTTTAATCTTCTACAGTTTAGGAGCTTAGACCTAAGCTGGTGAGACTATGCCCGCAGAATAGCCAGTGGAAAGGGTGAGAGACCCCCAAAAACATGACTCCCCTCACCCACCATCAGCACTCTTTCAGCGTCAGGTGAGTTTGCTGCAGGAAGGTGCTGGTCTTCCCTCAGTGACTGTAAAAGGAGCCTAGGAGCCTCAGTAAGATGTAAATATTTAACATCTGAAAGCTTAAATTAGGTGACACAAACATACATAAAATACAGTAACAATGTTATTACTGCTACTGCTGGTAGAATAGCAAGATTTCCCCTAAATATCCTTATGTTCACCACCCACCTGTAGTGGAACATGTTTTGGGTAAAATATCCTCTGTGTTGTCACACTACATCAAGTGAAGGAGTTCAGCTGGGGGGGTTACATTTACTATGTGTGATTCAAACGGACACGGCTCAGATTTCTACAGAAAATGCAGATTTATTCTGGCTTTTCCCAGCAGCCTCTGAAACAATTGCTTAAGCGAAAAGACACGTTGCAAAAGCCCAGGATTCACATTGAGATTACCCACCCTGTGAAACCACACAGTGCCTAACAGAGAATGAAGCTGCATCACGATTTTTTATTATTATTTCCCCATAACAACAAGTGAAAGCACCCTCTAAAATTGCCTTAAACTATGAACGTTGCATGAAGCTGGCATGCTAGACACAGCTTGTAAATCTGATTTAATTGTGAATGGTAGAGTGAATAATCAGAGCTCAGCAGCAAGCCTGATTACACATGAACACTACCCAGACTGCTCAGCTTCGCTTCCTGTCTCCTTCCCCTTCCCCACACCCCTCCTGGCACAGCACAACCTACAGGGATGGACACTGCGATGCTGCCTGCCATCTCTATTTTTGTACAGTTGCTCATCACTGGTGCGTATCAAAGCAGCTCCCAGGTAAGCATTAAGACCTGTAGCCCCTCCGCGGCACAGCCATGGGTGTTACACACACCCTGTAGGACTAAAGATGACCTGTCTACAACACAACAGTCCGTTAAAGGCAGCGCAGCGGACACCGTCGAGCACCGACGAGCCTTTTCTGCGACGCTGTGCCCCCAAAGCAGGGAAGGTGATACAACACAAGCAATATATTCAAGAACATCTGATACTTCTTTAAAATGTTGCATCCTGGAATGCCTCTATGGCTATGGGGTTTTCAAAGGCGCCTGAAGAGGTCAGGCACTTAACTTCCATTGACCGAATAAAAAGCTTCCTTTATGATTTAGGGAAGGTTTTCTACTAAAAAAGCATTATGGAAATCCATGTTATGCTCTGATGAGAAATAGGGGCTGCTCTGTAGGAGCACCTGAGGTGCCATACTCACTTGGACTTGGCAACAACCAGAAGGTCTGTGAAGAGGAAAAGGTGTCGCTCCTGGGTTTGCAGACCCGTCTTCAGCTGCACGTGGCCGTCCAGGATGAACGTTCGGTTGTGGCACATGAAAGACTGCACAAGGGGACATGCCTCTGGGCTGATGGGGGAGAAGCAGCCTTCCCTGCAAAAGGAAATAAAGGGAATAAAGGAAAGAGAATCAGCCGACTGCCTGTGAGTGAGAACCAGGCAGCGACTTCCCACACCCGCTGCCAAAAAGCAATTTATTTGAGCACACTTCAGTGAAAGGTGAGAGGGACAATGAAGGTAATCCAGCAGTCTGATTCTGAGATAAAATCTGTTAGGGACTGTCCTCACTGAATCTTTTACAGCCCAAGCACATGGACAGCATTTAGCAAAATTTAAATACAGCCCTCTCTATTTTGTCTGTTTGTATTTGTCTCCCTTTGTACTGAAGTCTTAGAGAAAATACTGCAGCTTCTGTAGCCTCTCCGTAAAGAGAGTGGAGGCGCATGCATGACAGAGGGATAACTGCACACCCACCCTGGTTAGAAGGAGACTCGTACTTGGGGTCAAGAGCAATTTACAGAAGTTATTCAGAACCAAGGACAAACAAAAGGTGCAACTGAACCTTGCCAGAGACAGACCACATTCTAGGTGCAACATGAGAAGAGGCAGCTCAGCCTCTCCCCCAGCACACGACCCACGTTGAAGGAAGCTGCCCTTGCAGGCCTTACTTATGTGACTGGAGCACGGCTACGCTGGCTGTGGTGTCCAGAGGCTGCTGGATAATCCAAACCCAGGTCTACGGGGGGCAGATCAGGCTCCCTCCTGGAAGACACTGGTCTTTTCTAAGGAGGTACTGAGTAGGTTGCAGTCTGAGGTTACTGATGGTGGAGACATGACTCCCTCAACCCCTCCTGATCTAGCTGTTCTGAATGACATAGAGTAGTTGAATAGTTATTGAAGCAGAAATGAGTTTCTCTAGCATGATGGTCAGCTTGCTCACCCAGACAGGATACCCCTCATTTCTCAGCCTCGCCCTAACAAATGTCTATTTAAACATTGCCGAACTGAATGAACGTGAGGGTCTCAGGGGAGGATGCTCCTCCTCTAGGGCTCCCTAGAAGCTGCTTGCAGGTCAGGCTCTCCCCCTTGGAAAGCCAGAGACATGGCTTCAGATTCTCCCAAGCAGGTGAGAGAACTGAACCTATGTCTCCTACACCCTGGTGTACCTTAAATAATGAATTTCTGGATTAAAACCAGGACCCATCAGCATCTGTACTCATGGTTTGTAAATGCAACTTTTCAATTATTTGCTTTCCCTAGATGCACCTCCAAATGAACCATTTCCCTTTGGTTGAATGAATCAGTTCAATTTTTATTCAAATGTATTTACTTACTTTTTCTTGTTAAAAAAAAAAAAGAAAAATTAAGCTAAAACTTGGCAGGATCCACTTGGCAAGGAAAGGCTGAAGTGAGCACTTTTGTGATTACAGTCTATTCCTGGTCCCGCTGGAATGGACGACAAACACCTAACGACTTTGCTGGGAGAAGAAATGGACCTTATACAGTGAAATTCACAAAACAAATGGGATGGATATAAAAGAAAAAAGAGCGAGCAGAGAAAACCTTCAAAAGAGGTCATAAACCTTCTTGTAGCTCTCTCGGAGCCTGGATGACTCCCGACCCTCCTCTCCTTGATGCCTGTGGCTGGATTACTCAGGAAATTACTTAGGAAATCCTGACAGCTGGGAGAGAAAGGATAAGCTCTGAGATTGGCCTACATTAGCAGGACACACTTTCACTGATCTGTAAGGAGCCGGTGAGGATCTCTACCTGCTGGGGAGAGCCCTCTTTGGCCTTGGTTTCCCCTTTCTGTCTGGGAACCTGAGTTTTTGAAAGAATTCCTCAACTTCATTTGTCTTAAACTGTGTCTTGATCTTGTCTTTCATTACCTACCTCTTCAGGGAAGCAAGAAAGAGGAGGAATGACTGTCAGAATGAATAATGCAAGCCTGAAGTTATTTGATCATTCCTCAGCAGAAGGGGTGCCCAGGAGTGTGGAGTTAGAGCAGAGAGGAGTTTTGGTCCAACACAACAGCGATGCATGCTGCGTGGCCAGCAGCAGGAGTCAGGGGAACAGCAAGCATCTCTCCTACCCTGCCGCTTCCATGGGACTGGGAATTCACCAATTCACCAGTTCATCAGTGCCTGATAGCTTACTGGGACTCCATTTCATAAACTCCCTAGCAGCACAACCCACCTGCGTGAAAGCCATGCATGGCCTTTACCTCAAAATCAGGGATATACTCACTTATATTTGTACCCACTGATGACAATAGTTGGAAAAAAACCCTTTCATGTTACACTGCTGTAACCAAATCAACAGAAACATTCATACAATCATACTGAAGTGCCTGCCCTTGCTGACTTTCCCATAGCTTCAGGCTCATATGTCTCCATATAGGCAACTCTATTTGATTATTCCCATTTGTACATTTTCTACATGCCAATTCGTAAGCCCAGGAACTTCCCAAGTTAAACAAAGCAAAATCTTTGTCATGCAGGTAAGCAAAGGAAGGTGCAGTAGGTTTATTAATGCCAGCAGGGGTCAAGCAAATTGAACTTGGTTTTGGAACAGGAAAATGCAATAACATAAATCAGATGTTTTAACGAAATCTGCCTTTTGACCCAATGCCTTTCAAGCTTCTCTGTCATCTGGACTCTAACAAGCACTCTCACATACTTTAATAGAGTTTACCTGATAAGCCTTCTAAAAAAAAAAAAGTGAAAGTATTTTCTTCCTTTGAAACAAAGTCGAAAAAATCAAAGCCATTAATTCAGCCAGAACCTTCTAAAGCCCAGGATGAAGGAACACGGAGGACATTCACCAGCAGTGACAAAAAGTGTCTTTGGGAAAGCGTGCTTTTCATCCTCTCAATTAATGTTTCATTGTTACAAGACATGAATGAAACCCAAGGCTTGTTACATTGAAGAAAATGCAGATCAGCTATACCCTCAGGTGTAGGGATTTATATAAGAGGGGTGGGTTTGGAGTTCAGTTTTTAATGGCTCACTGATTTCTCTGGCTATTAAATGGGCCTAATTTTGAAAAAGCGCTAAGTGCTCAAATACTGACTCTTTGAAAATTCCTTTTAATACAATTATGCAAAACCCAGTACTTAAGTCCATGTGATTTCTGATAGAATTATAAAAGTAAGTGATATAGAGCCTTCTCTGTGGTCCCCTGCAAGTCATTCTATGACTAACACATGTAAAAATCCCACAAAGTAACATCTTTCCAGTTGGGCAGGAAAAAAAGGCCATCATCTGAGTGTGTTGAGAAGGAACTGTGAACTGATTTCCAAAAGATGGGGCTATCCTGCAAAGTCAGCAATCAGCCGTGTTCAACTTGTTGTAGAAGCAAGGCTGATATTGATCTTTAGATGGCATTGCCATTGCAGCTCTCTAGTCTCAAGTGGACATTTCGTCCTAAAAGTACTATTTTGAGGGTCTGAAATTTCCATGTGCGGTTTTAACTAAGGAGTAAATTCTGTAATTTGACGATATCTACACAGATATTCTTAAGTTATTCAGGAAAGGATTAAAATCACTGTACTGACTGAAATTATTAGGAAGACAACTGAAGATTTTTTTCTCTTGGGATTTCCAGAGTCTAAATTTTTACACTTATTAATTTTTCAAATTAATAAAAATAGGCATTTTGTGCCTATTTAAAAGACATAATGATTTAAAAGAACCCTTCAATTTTGTAGGTGCATGAAGTTGAAATCCAAAGTAGTCAGCCAAACACTGAAAAATACATCCCCATTGCATTCATTGTGAAAGTAAACACATCACTGCTCACTTTGGCAATCCTGTATTTACCAGAAACCACAAAAGTACAAAAAAATACTTCTTCTTGCCCCTGCAGAACTTCTTTGGGATTTCTCAGTAAAACAGAGACGTGAATGGCATGGCCCCCAAAATGTTTATTCTTGGTGTAATGGAGTTGTCAGCTTTATTTTCTATTTGTAGTGAAAACGATGAAAGAAATTATATTTTCCAAAGGAGAGTTTAACAGCCCATGTTAAGTGGTTACTAAATCCATAATCCAAATGTCATTTATGCCAATGGGAAGTTTTCCCTTGATTTCAGTCGATGATGACTTCAGCCTATCTACGATTTAGATTAAGCTATAAAGATGCCTCAGGGTAACAATCTGTTCCAAGGTACCTAAGCTGGAATGAGCTATTGTGGGTATCTCAGCTGTATGACATCCCTCTCACAGACTGCTCAGGCTCCATGCTGAATCTCACTCTGTTGTTTTGGTTATCGTTCTCTGCCAGAACTTCCCTCCACCGATGATACCTCTGCAGCCACAGAAGTTGATTTCCTCTAACGATGTAGCACCAATGCTCTCCGCATGACCACTACCTATTGAAATAAAATGTCCCTTTGCTCTTTAGCCCCTGAAGTCCTTCACAAGAGGTGGGTGAGAAATGCATCTTTTCATTAGCAGAGCAGTAAAATGGCAGCTATTCAGAAGGCTGAAATCTGAGCCAGCCCAGCCAAGTGAGAGGCTGCACATAGTCTGTCCAATACTTACACATACATACTACCTTTCCAAATTCCTCTCACAGTGAACAACTTAGCCTACACTCATCTCACACATAGGTACCATAAGCAGAAATACTAGATGCCTGTGCCAGTGCTGAAGCCCAGGTAAGGAGTAGCTCTTACCAGTTTTGTGCTGACACATGTAGAGCTTGCAGCTTACGGCATAAACCTGACCTGGCTAGAAAGGACACCAAGCAGAGCACTCGCCAACCCTCCTCATGGTGTTCAGAGACAACAGACTTATTTTGTATGCCTCAAAGGCCAGTTTTGGATGGCCCTAAGGAACCAGCAATTTATCTTTTAGGAAAAATAAAGCCAATGAATTTCCAGCTTCAGTATCTCTCAGTAAAGCATTTACTTTATCACTGAATCACAGCATTGGGCTGGAGCAACCCACTGAGAGAAGCAGGAGCCATTCACACCCTTTCAAGGCTAGTGAAAACAGCAGCTATCTGCACAGTAAGAAACGTCTACAGCCCAGCCCACGTTACAGATTTTTGCCAAAATGGATATATCAGTCAGGGATGACATGTGATTTGTGATCAGCAGAGACACCCCCAGAAAGCAAGCCTGATCTAGAAGTCAAGTTCCTTCATTTTCTTAATAGAGCTTATCTTGGAAATCTTGGAAATCAGGTAACAGTATTTGCACTTTTTTTCTGTGCCTCCTACTCAGACCCTTAAGCTCCTAAAAATTCCTGAGAGAAGGAACTTCAATAGCAGCTTAATAGACGCTTGCTTCCTATTTTTGCTAATGAGGCAGGCACTGCTAACTGGAGCTTGGAAGCCAAAATGGTTTACTGCTGGGAAACCTTCAGCACATAAGACACGTTACCCACATTGTGTGGCTAGAGGGTATTTTGCATTCAAGATAATTAACTTAATAAGGTATTGAGAACAATTCTTTAACCAACGAAAAGAAAAGAGCTCCAATTTGGTGTGTAAGCCCTGACTCCCCTGAGATAAGGTGGAAAAAAACCCCAAACCTGTAACACAGCAGTGAGTGCTGAACTGTACCACAGGGTTGCTTATAGTGCATGCAAGTGCAATACTAACATTTCAGGGCTTCAACACATGTCTAATTTCATCATAAATGATAGATTGGATGGGAATTGTACCATATCGCAGCCAATCTGACAACATCATGATAACGCATCATCACGTTCTGTGTGAGAAAAGAGAAGAGCAAAAAATGAAGTGAAAGAAGAATTTCTTTTCTTTATGGATACAAGTTGCTCTTGGGGAGATTCCCATTGGACAAGAGAGGGAAATTTTTCACAATGAGAACAGTCAACCATCAGAATAATCTCTCCAGGGGAGTGGTTGACTCCACCACATTCGACACTTTTAAGACTCAGCTGGACAGGGTGCTGGGCCATCTTGTCTCGACTGTGCTCTTACCTAGGAAGGTTGGACTAGATGATCCTTGAGGTCCCTTCCAACCTAGGATTCTATGATTCTTTTGTACACTGAAACCAAAAGCCGATGCTTGGGACTGAATGCAAGACAATGGAGATGGTCCTGCTTGTGCTCCTGATGAATTTAGATGCTATCATACTGACAGCTCATAAAAGCGCATGGCTTGAAAAGAGCTGCTCAGCCCAGCCCACCCCATCCCCACTACCTGTTTGGCATGGCCACACAAAGACCTGCTGGCTTCAGGGCCAAGCACTCGCAGCTCCTCTCGCCATGAGCAAGGATCCACGCAGACAAGGCTCATCCACACGAAGCAATCTGCAGCTCAGAGCCCTATTTAGACAGGCAGATTATATTAAAAAAAAAAACCCTAAACTCTGCATTTTTAAAGGTGGCAACCACTCACTACTGTCACTGCCTTCCATCCATGACCGGTGCCCTCAGGGAGTCACCCACATGCTCAGGATCTTTGGTGCTTCTTCCCACTTTGACTCATGATTCGGAATCTGCTTTTCATCTAAATTTATGCAGCACTTTATTCTAATAAATAATAATTATACCTGAAGGGTGAAAGTAAGCACAAAAAGTATCAGCCTGGAAGGTAGGAGGGTTTTCCAGGAAGGTGGTGGGTAAGATGTGGGCCAACACAAAGTTAGTATGCTGTTGTAATCTTACACTGACTATTTATAGAAGGGACTTGGAGAGACAAGCATAAAATTCTCTTAATCACATGGGCTGCCAACCCATTTCTGAAAATCTGTTGTCAACTTGATCCCTGCTATGCTAAGGGAGCTTCTTTCTGAGGATGCTGGGCATGTTTGCCTGCTGTTATCTATGGTAAATCTTACACGGTGGAAGCAGCACTTTGTGAAAACAGTGCGGCATTCCAGAAATAGCAAGTCTATTTTCTGCAGCACTCCTTTAAAGTCTCCCAGGCCATCACCATTGCATACAGTAGCTTTTGTGCAACGAAACAAGTGAGATGTGCTTGGTTTTTCAAAGAGCATTAGTTATTTTCTAAGTATTCAAAATGCCTGCTCCTACTTGAAGTGTGCTTTACTGGGTGCAACTTCTTTTTTCACTAATAACCCATTCAAACAAATCCAAGGCCGCCACCTCTCACCCCTGCGTTTTCCCTCATGGGCTGGGCCCTCTGCCACGGGCACGCGTCAGCCCCAACTCACCGCCTCCAGCACAGGGCTATCCTCACGCTACATGTGCAAGCGGCTGGACCTCAGCAAGCTGCAGCACAAAACACTGCTCCCAAGATAAAGCAGAGAGTCCCCACAGGGTCGCAGAGCCTTTGGATCAAAAATGCACTGCAACCCCCTCCCCAGCACAGGCAGGGCAAGCACAAGCCTGGACAACAGAAGGAAGATGAGTATTAATAGAGATTGGGAGTAAGTTTTGCTCAGATAAATAGAACAATTTACATTTTAGGGCAGAAATCACTTATACTTAGGAAATCAGGTACCACTCCTCTGCTTCTAAAACTCAGTGTACACATTTTAATTCTAAATATATTGAGAAAATATTCCAACTTAAATTATTCTAGGATTCTAAAAGTTGTTTTGTAAGTATCTGAAATCACCTTTGCACAATGTCAAAATCTTATTAAAAGTAATAAAGAATATTATGATGAATAACATGGCTTACACTAAGTGTTCAAGGTGTTGAACCACATAACTGTATTATTTTTCCGTGGTTTTCCAAAAATCAGTAAGCAATTAAGACTTGCAGTAAAATAACACATAGCTGTAGGGTAAAATGCATCATTAGAAAAATCCTCACACATTTCAGGATGGAAGCTTGGCAGCTTAACTGAAAACAAGCTGCACTTAAGTAATTTCTACGTAGCCAAAAGGACAATATTCTCTGCAGAGCAAATATGTACTACAGTGCAGTGGCTGGAGACAGGAAACATGCTTGTGGTTTGGTTTACTTCCAAGGTTTTTTGTTTTATTTTAACAAACAGCTGCAAGGTGTTTACTCTGAAAATTTAGCACAAGGGCAAAAATTCTCTATTGGTATAAATTAGCACCACACGTCTCGGTCATATTTTGCCTATTTCCACCAGAAAAGAATTTAGTGCAAGTTATTGAAATCCTATTGGAAAGCTCTTGCAGTGTGGGTGTCCTCCAGTCCTGCTATACAGCTCTGCTAGCAACCAACAAGTCCAAGGGGTTTGGGTCCAAGTCTCCCGGAGCAGGGGAGAAGTTTGGGGGAGGACATATTCACATGTAGAAGTCAATAAAACCTTTTTTGGCCTTTGGAAGAATCGATCCTCTGTTCCCCACTGCAGTTCCCACTCATTTTTACAGAGTGATGTAGCACAACCACCTTGAGTTACTCTCCCATTCCAGCTGTACCAGGGAAATGGCATTCCAGGCATTGTCTACCCACACAAAGATTTCATTGTTCAGATGGAAAAAAGTCAGGAAAAAAGTGACCTTGGGGGGGGGGGGGGGGGGGGGGGGGGGGG
>NW_009258651.1:708400-714796 GCF_000687185.1 Egretta garzetta
CAGAGAGAAAAAATCAAGGAAAAAATGGACTTGGGGGGGGGGGGGCGGAGGGGAAGGAGGGGAAAGGATGAACAGAGGGCAAAGAAAAGGCCAGAACTTAACACCCCAGCACTGCAGCTCTGCACGATGGTTGCCTGGGCTTTTTGGAGCTTCTTGTGGCCTACAGTAAGTCTGGAGGCACAGGCCACCTTTGCCATTTCCACCGTGGCTCCTTCCTATCCATTCCAAGCAGGCATACAGGGAAGCATGTTTCCCCTAGGAGGATCCAGTATTATTTTAGCATCCTGAAGGGATAAGGTTTCTGTCCTACCTTAATTTTTTGGGGAAGCAGCAATCACAATTGGGGCATTTAATCCCACTTAATCACAATTGGGTCATTTAAAAGCCTAGCTCAACTCTGTTGATTTTGAGTTACCTCATGGAGGAACTAGCCTTTCCTTCAAAAGAGGGTTTCAAATATCTTCTTGCGAACTGTATTACAAGAGTTCAGAGTAGGTCATGTAATAGCCAGGAATTCTAGGCCACCAAAAATAGCCAGGACATGCTGCAGACCTCTGCAAAAAAACAGGTCATTTCAAGTTGAGGTGCACATGAGGAGAAAAGACCGGTGCGGACATCTTTAGAAATCCCTTCTGGACCATCATGTACGGCTGTTAGTGAGCCCATGAGTATCTGCCCACCCTGTCATCTGCAGCTACGTGTTACTCAGGCTATAGATGGGCAAGAAGGTGGCACTTGTGTGACCGTGTCCTTTTAACAGGAAAACAGCACTTTCTAGGTAACTGCCTGTCAGCCACCTCACCCACTTATCAGGTAATACCAGGGGGCTGCTGACGGTCTCTCAAAGTCTCATTGCTCAACATTCCCCTTTAGCCTCTGATTTTCCTTCCCACTCTTCAGGAAGTAATTCAGCTGGGTTCTTCCCCTCCTCGGCTTGTGGCCCCTGGGTAGAGTCTACAGTTAGGCAACGAGTTTTAAGAAAAACAAACATATTCAAACCAGTGCAAGACTTCAAATATGTGGCCAGGTAAAGCAAACCTGGAATACACCAGCTGCTGTTCCCTGATTGCCCTTTTTCAGGAGAAAACTTGCTGATTATAAACAAAGTAATCACATAGAAAGTGGCCTATAAATAGCTGCAAGCACTGCCTTTAAAAGATAAGCCCCTTCACTACACTTTATCCTCACGCAAGCTGCAGCTCTGCTGCTGCCCAGCCCTGCCTGTATCCCCACAACTGTGGGACCCTGTGGGGTGAAATCCTCAAAACTCCACCAAAGGCATGAAGGGAGGATCTGCCCAGCCCTTGCATTAGCTTAAATTTTTAAGGATGGCTTCCCTACAAGGGACGGCTGATATGGGTGCCACATGGAAGATGGGACTGTCGCTTCACTGCACCTGCCCCAGCTGTAATGGGAACAGATCTGGCTTTGGTTTGCCTCAAGGGCTTTAAACCATACTTTGATACTAGTACTACAGCACAGGAATGATCCTATTACAGAGAAGAGATTACTTGATATGCCTACCACTGCCAGCTATTGCAAGTGTAATGACCCAGATTCCTTATGAACAGCCAGCAGACAAATTGGTGGCAGCCACATGCACCGGTTTGCTCTCCTATAATGAACTGCCTACATATTCAATGAGGTTTTTGCACAGCTGGTTAGTTGGAGGTTTCTGTTCTACCAGTGATGTGAGCTGGAGAAAAAAGCTGTTAGAGGATTCCCCACACCCCTGCACCCGATGGTAATTACTTTATGTAAGGGAGAAGCGGGCACAGACCAGTTACCTGCAAAGAATGGCAGCATGGAGAAGGGGGACATGCAAGAGCCTTTTCCATGACGACTTTTTTTCCCATGTTTATTTGAGACTTTCATACAGCCGCAGAGCTTGCCTGTGCCTGACTAATGACCTCCTTGCAGAAATGCTCATCACGCTTGACACAGCAGCCACCAGGAAGCCTGTCCTGCTCCCAGACAGCAAGACTGAGGGGAATGAGCGTGAGGTTGCTTAGTTGGAGGGACTCAGCAACCGAGTGTGTTTCCAGAGGAGCCCTGATAAAATGGGATGCCTTGAAAAATATCAGATGTGGTTTTACCATCAGAACAAAATGCAGAGGGAAGAGAGAGAAGGAAGGTGGACAAAAACACCTCAGCTCTGCTTATTCATTCAGGTGAAGGTCTTTACCATTCTTTTATGCGTTTTCTGAATAATCCTGCCATGAAGGCCTAGGATGCACCTCAATGTACTGAGATACCTACTCCCACAGTCTGTGTTCAGTGCACAGGCTCCCTATAGAGTGCACGAGGACCCAAACCAGAACACTCATCTCAGTACTTGCAACCACTTTCAGCGAAGGGACAGGACAGGCTGAACATGGATATGTCAGTGGGTGACAGGCAAAAATAACCCTGGGAGCAGACGCAGGCCTTTTCCCTCCCAGGTAAGTGCTTTTACCATCCATCTACAGAGCCAAGCTTGCTCCTGTGAACATTTTTGGTCCCAGGGAACATTGCACATCCTTCTTCACAGTGGCCCAGCTTCAACTGTGGGAGGGAGAAGGAAAGTCTCCACTCACTCCTCCCACTACCCTCTGCTTTAGTAGTTACATCGGTCTTCTGGGAAGCAGAAGATGAATCGCCTAAGGAAGCAGAGAGCCGAACCTGGGTGATGCCTCGAAAGCACACTGACTTTGAGGCCAGCAGTTCCACAAAGAGTAGTGTTCTGCGGGGACCTGCATAAGGAGCAGGCTAGAAATGCCTGCCATAGCTTACACCAAGCTTGCTAGATAGCACAAACCTTGGTTGCAACAAAGGCCATGGTCTCTCCCTGCCAAAATACCCAATGAGCCAGACTCCTTCCCACTTCAGCCCTGATACTGCATGTTTGGAAACCACTGCCCTAAACAATTATTAAAAAACACTCCAGAAAAGTGGACTTGGCCAGAGATTTAAAACAGCAATATTTGCAACTGCTTTTGTGAGGGCCTTGCTCTTGCCCAGGCAGGTTAAATCCAGTCTGTGCACTAGCGGACGGAGCGTCTCAGGAGCCTCACTTGATGCAGTTTAGTTCTTCGGCACAGACCTGGTCATGCTGCCAACAGTCATGCCACACTGGGATGCGCAAAAGCACAGCTCCATGTGTTTGGGGAGCTCTTTGGTCAGTAGGAGAGTGCCTAAAGAACAGAGGCACTTGGGAGGTCAGGCAGCCACTGAGGTGATGTTTTTTAAGTCACAATTTTAGATTCAAGTACCTAAATTATTCCCATGTCTTGCCCTTGAGGCTTATCTTATCATCCTTTACTGGATCTAGCCCCTGGTACTCAATCACTTAAGACATGGGCACAGAAGAAGAAATCTAAAGACAGACTCCCGTGGTGTGATTTTTTAATCCTCACCAGCAGTTTTGTGCACTGCGAGGAAGGAACTGGAACAGCAGAAGCGATGCTGTATCAGCCAGGAGGAGAGTTCAATGTGTATTTAATGCTGGCCCTTGTCAGAGGTGAGCGCTCCAGAGGCTGCGCGTCAGCCTGCACATCATTAAAGGCTTTCTGCTTGTTTACGCAAGATAAATGATCACAAAGCAGTCTGAGTGAGTCGGTCCGTGATTTTCTCAGGTATGCCGCTGCCCAAACTGCTTGGCCAGACTGCCATTTGGCAGAGATTTTGTTGTCTAAAATCAAGGATATACAATGGCTGGACTACAGCTGCGTTTTGCCAGACCTGGAGGCCTAATCCACCAAGCCCCCGGAATGGGCCGCAGCCAAAAGCACATGTGGACAGCCAGGCATCTGGACAAGCCGAGCCCGGCGCTCATCCCGATGAGCAGTGCCCCTCACTGTCTTGTCTTAAAACTGTCACAACTCTGTCCAAAGGGGAATCAGCTTAAAGCGCTTGTGTGAAACTATTAGTCATCTATTGTAAAATTAATCCCTCATTTAAACTCCAATCCCTCCAAAACCCCGCTTCCGAGCCTTCCTACTTTCTACCTCTAGTCCTTTTCTTTTAATAAAAAAGGCAGCATATCTCTGAGAGCCGCAGCTCATTTCGATCTCCAGATGTACAAACATCACTATAAGCCAGTTTGTACATCATAGATGAAGAACTGATGGGTTTTATCAAAAACAAACATATGCACACATACACACACACGCGAAAGTTCACTTTGTTCCTTGTTAACAGTTAATAAAATTTTATCCCCAACTATTACTACATAAAAATAACTTTTGCGTTCAAGCACATGGTTTAAGGAAACAATACTCCAGTGTCATAATTAGCTTAAATCAAGCATGAATTAGAAATACTATAAAAAGACAATGTGTACAATACCATCTCAAGTTATTTTAATTATGTGCAGTTCCATTAAAAAGGAAGAGCATTTTGATACAAAATAGTGGTTGTGGCATTTTTTTAAATCACTATTTTTCTACAAATTCATGTATCTTTACCTTACATAGGGAAACATAACATACTGAGGGGAGAAATCTGGGGAAGTCCTCATACAGGGATTTCTGCCCATGTAGATTAAGCATAAAATGTTAAAACACCAAAACTTCTCATGAAATGGAAAATCTCAGAAAAAAATCCTCATCAGAAGTTTCAAGGCTGAATTAAATCTAAAAATTAAACCCAGAAGCAAAGACCCTTTCATTTGCTTTGTTGACTGAGTCTTTAGGAGCAGGATTTTCCTTCCATCTTGATGACTAGAAACTTGATTTCTAGTGAAACTGTGATTTTTATAACCACACGGCTCCTGGAGCTGGAGCTTTACAGAAAAAGCTATGAAGTATCACAAGTCAAGATAAAATGAGCGGTGCCTGTGCTTAATTCCTCACTTTGGAAAACTCAGTTTTGTGGGATTTTGCCCTTTTTTCTTTCTTTCATAAAATGGCTCTTCTGTATTCTTGAGTGTATTGGAGTCTCAGACAAAAGACTGCAAGATGAGGAGCGCAGGACACCCCCGAGGTGCTGCCATTTTGATTTTCACCTGGAGGAACCACGCTGACAACAGCAAGAGCCCTTGTGCTTCCCAAAAAACCCACAAGCCCTGCAGCTTCAGAAAGACTGCCTTGCAAGGGCATGCCTCTTCCTAAGGGTGAATGGAGGCGTTTGAGAGCCCTCATCTCTTGCAACCACACCATTTGGGTGGCCGAGGGCACGGGGGGGAGGCTTTAGAGATGTTGTTTCAGTTGCGCACATGCGTGCCTAGGGTTAGCACCCGAGCCAGCCTCCCACAAGACAGGGGGGCAGGTGAGGGCCACACCAGGGAGCAACGACCAGGCAGGGCCTTGGCTTGCCCGATAGCCACTGCTGCCTCAAACACTGTCAATCTTCCCCTACTGTCCACGACGCCAGTTTCAAAGTGACTTGTTACCCTGTTATCCCCTCCCCTCACCTCCATTTTACACCTTTCAAGGGACACTCTCCCCCCCCACATCCCCAAACTGTGACCCTGCATTTGACAGGGAAGGAGGCTGGGACAGCATCTGGCCGTGCTACCTCCTGTCCTGGTTTCGAGCCCATCCCTCCCATCACCACTGGTGGTGTGCAACAGCTTCGGAGGCAAACCCCCATGCTGATCATACGTATGATGCTTGTGCAGCCTGGAGAAGGCTGCAGGGAGACCTGATTGCGGCCTTTCAGTACCTAAAGGGAGCCTATAGGAAAGACAGGGAAAATCTTTTTAGTAGGGCCAGCTGTGACAGGACAAGGGGTAATGGCTTTAAACTAAACCAGGGTAGGTTTAGACTAGATATAAGGAAGAAATTCTTTACAATGAGGGTGGTGAAACACTGGAACGGGTTGCCCAGAGAGGCAGTGGAGGCCCCATCCCTGGAAACATTCCAGGCCAGGTTGGACGGGGCTGTGAGCAACCTGATCTAGTTAGCGGTGTCCCTGCTCCTGCAGGGGGGTTGGACTAGATGACCTCTAGGGGTCCCTTCCAACCCAAAGCATTCTATGATTCTATGATGATTCTATGATTCTATGACACGCACAGGCACATGTGGAAATGTGCACACACACAATATGGCAGCCTTTGTCTTGCAAAGCCCCTCAGGTTTAGCTGCCAAGCGCCATTTGTCTCACACCATCCCAGGGCTTGTGCCCTGCAGCAGGGTGGCCCTAAGGCCATGCCCCATGTGCTGCCAGCAAGGGCACTCTCGAGGGGCCACGGTGGCCACGGCCAAAGGTCCTGCTCCTCCACCTGACAGGTTTTGCTGGGGTCACAGTCAGGGAGAGGCACCTCTGTGGCAGGGCAGCCTCAGCCGGGTGGGTGCCCACCCTGCTCCGCACCCCAGAAGGTGCTGTCATGGTGCCCAGGGGCCTGTGTGAGAGCAACACCCCCCTCTGTCACAATGGCCGAGGGGACAGCGGCTGCTCCGGGGGGGAACTGCCCGC
>NW_009258651.1:715507-725667 GCF_000687185.1 Egretta garzetta
CACCGGCGGCAGCCAGTAAATGGAATGGCTGTGGGGAGTGACGGGGCGGCAGGCGCTCCTGCTCGATGCCCCCGTACTGTACCGAGGTGCTGAGCCTCACCAACCAAATGCGCCTCGCGGAGATTATTTTGCTAGGCGAAATTATTCGCTACCATGGAAACAAGTGAAGCATGAGCAAAATGATTACAACCGAAATAACTACTTAACAAGTTAGTTACTCGCAATGAACCTTCCTCCCCGCAATCAGATTTGCCTGAAACACCAAATACTCATCTTCCCTACCGAGGTGCTGAGCCTCACCAACCAAATGCGCCTCGCGGAGATTATTTTGCTAGGCGAAATTATTCGCTACCATGGAAACAAGTGAAGCATGAGCAAAATGATTACAACCGAAATAACTACTTAACAAGTTAGTTACTCGCAATGAACCTTCCTCCCCGCAATCAGATTTGCCTGAAACACCAAATACTCATCTTCCCTGTGAAAAAGAGACAGTTAAGGCTTTCTGGCAATTTACATTTATTAAAAGTCTCTATTTTTGTCTTCATCTAGTCACATAGCTTGGATCATCCACATATCTTCTGACTAAAACCCTGAAAACACAATGTCCAAGACTTCGGGAACACTCTGTATTTGACTAGCGCCAAGTGGAATGTATTACTAGATTACACATATGATCTTCGTTATCTGGGATATTTTGCATTTGGCACGGGACCCCTGGAAGATAACATGCCAGAATCACTTACTGTGCGTTGGGAGATGGCTGAGCAGCCTCTCCGTGAATGGCACAATGCTGCTTCCACATACAGAAGGGGAAAAAACACCCTGGAAATTTGTGAAATCTTCAGTTTTTACCTTTAACTTCTTTGACCATAAAATCTAAATAATAAAATCAGCTGGCGGAGGGTGGGGGGGGACTTTTCAGGTATTTCCTTCTCAGGTTCTTTAAAGATTTGTTCATAAACCTTTTAAAAATTATGCTTAATTTTTTTCAAAAACCACCCTGCTTCTAGCTTACACCAAAATAGCATCATAAACATGTTTCACGCTGAAATAAAGAGCAGCTTCATTACCAATATTTTAACACCTTTAGTGTGTAGAGACACATACCTATAAATGGTCATGCAGACTCAGAAACTGTGAAATTATATTAATAACTTTCAGCATGTAAAAATATCACTTTCAAAGACCTGGTGAGGCGTGCATTAGGAAAGGGGAAGCTGCCAGCAACTGCAACACAGAATTTGGCTGTCCCTGCGAAGCATCCGAGATGTGAGCAGATGCCCGCCAACGCAGAGCAGAAACTTGGTAGCTTGGGCTTTGCCACACATGAAAATTTGGCTTGAAACAAGTCTTTATTACTCTATATCAAATAATTTGAGGTTACAAGACCTGATGCTTAAATCCAGGCCTCAGACATTTCTGTTTCAAGCCCGTAATTTGTGTTGCACTGAAGTATATAATTAAGCAAGTTGTGCAGTTTTCATTAAAGGACACCAAGAAAAAGTAAGAGGAAAATTGCAACTGCGGAACAGGTCCAGGGCCAAATACAACTCACCCGAAACCTTTGCTGATTTCATACACGTTAATGGAGTTAACAATCGAACTTATTTTTCCTGCCTCTGAGTATCAGCCAAGAAAAATACCCAAAAGATTACTTTTCCAATGTATTTCTAGAATAACTTAGCTCAAAGTGCTTCCAAGGAGGACATCTGATGATGTGAAACAGTCCTTACATGCCTATTCATCACTATTTTGTGAGGAAAGAGGAACTGTATAGAAAAAAGGAAGAGAAGCAAAAACAGGAGGCAATGAGTAATCTGCATATTTTCATCTCTTGGAAGTAAGGGCCCAAATTCCACTATAATATCTGTACAATTTACTGTGTTTCTCTGCTGCCGGCAGTTACAGTCGAATGAGGCAGGGATTACAGCATGGTTACACATCTGTGCGCCGCCATGCCATACAGCCATCCCAGAATTCTTCTGTAGATCAAATACCTTGTAACTCCCTTTATATGACTCACATGGCAAGGCAAGATTTGTAAGGAAGGCTTAACTTTCATTAAACCGAATGCTACAGCTGGAGAAAAAGAAGACAAGCTTTTAAACACATAAGACTCTCGGATTTGCTTCTCTTTCAGGACTGAAGAAGAGGACAACGGCACAAACAAGCGTCTGCTTTTTCCAGCTGCGTCACCTCGCCTCACTTACATCCTCATGCCGTCACAACTACAACAACGCTACCATTAAAAAACCTTAATCCTCTGAATGCTAAATAGCCATCTCCAGATGTCACAACGGTTTCTTTGAATAAATACCATCAATAAACTTTAAAATGCCCCAAAGTAAGTCTGTCCAAAGTGGGTGCCACCACATTTTATGAAAGTGCCCTGTATATAAACCAAGGACACCTGACGTATAAAGTGGTATAAAAACACAAACTGACTTGTGCTTCTAAGTATTTCCTGCCCTTTTAAACTTTGCACTTGTTCATTAATTTCAACAAATATTGAGGTAAGCCAGCTGCTGAGGTGAGAGGATTCATATAAATCCCTCACAGATGTTTGCTAACTTCAGATAGGAGCTTTACTATCTACGAGCCATTAATCAACCATTAACAAGTAAGTGTTATGGAGTCCCAGTATTAGCGTTTGCTGCCAGAGGAGAATAATGGATTTTGCAGGCTGGCTGTGTCTACAAGAAGGGAACTAAGCGCTCAGAGACATCTGAGATAAAACATTTGGAGGAGATCAGAAAACATGAGAAGTCATTTTGTTGCTCTTCAGCTCGCCTTAAGAGAAAGCACTTCACAAGAGTTAAGCATTTACACAACAAATCTAGCGGAAAGTTCAAACTTATCCATCAGTTTGGTGATGAAGAGGAATGTGTTTTGCAGAGCCAAACAAGGAAGTCAGGCACAGGTGAGAATTACTGCTCCTGTGAACAATAATGGCACCATCCAAAGTGTTACCCTCTAACTGAGAGACTCAGAAGCTACAAAATCACCTGCTCTGGCTCCAGGGTCCTCAGACTTCACGCGATACCTCTCACTATGGCCACAGACTTCAGTTCAAAACAAGACGAGGAGCTAAACTGGTGCATGCCGCAGGCAGAAGACGGACGTGGCTGAGGCAGCATCCCTCATTGGTGAAAGCAGCAGGGTCCATTGGCTAGGCAAAGCATTGCCCTCACTGCAGAACAAGGCAACACTTTCCCCTCTTCAGCCCTCTCTACCACAAAGTTTCTGCCAACTGGCTGTATGAAAAAATCCTTCCACACACCAGATCTGGAAAATAACTCTGATCCAGGCTATACAAGCAAGACATATTTACACTTAAGGAAGCATAAAATTCCTAGGTGAAAATGTACCTGCTGAGTATTATCCCACTCAGTGGCCTTCCATCTATGTCCGATGTCTAGTACTTATGGAGCAGGCAATAAAACAAACGAAGAAATAAAAGTGGAACTGAAGAAAAATGTTCATGCCTGAACCCCAGCAGGCAAATGACAGAAGATTGAAATATAAGCATCAAATATAGTTCATTCTCTTAATATCAAGGAGCGAGTCTTAAGACAGCTTGAAGGGAAGACATTATGGAGGTATAAGTGCATAAACTGCAGGAAAACCTGAAGTCCAAGGGCTGAGAGATCCCATCGCTAGACCCCTGTACTCTCCAGTTATTGCCACTCCCCATAGTAATAATCCCGTCTCTAATTTCACAGCCTCAGTTATGAACATGTCATCTATGCCCAAAAGGAGTATCACAGTTATGAACATAGCTACAAATACAATGAAGAAATAAGAGTACATGAAGAATAAATACGGTAGTACAGACAATCTAAACAATTTCAGTATTCTCCTGAAGGGGTTACAGAACACCCATTTTAAAGACCTGAAAACAAAGAGAGATGCCACAGAAGAAATTTTACAGACAGAACCAGAACATGTGTTGCTGGCTCAGGCCACTAGACTACACAAAAAGGTGCAAATGCCTTTAGGAATTCATTTCTAAGTTTCCTCTTTTGTGTCATAGCCAGCAAAAAGACCTGCAAGTAGTTTCAACTCATTTTCCTTTCCTATTTTGCTAGTCTGATGTTTTCACAGAATACTTTCACAGGTTTCTGAAATACTGTGGAATTCTCCATGATGACAAATATGAAACCAGGTATTAGTTAGATCAAAGACAAAAAACTTTCCAAAGCTCACATTCTGATTACTCAACACACCACAGAGCAGGAAAAAATATTCCTTACAAAGCCATACTTTAATTTCCCTCAATAATGTTTCTTCGTAAAGAGCTCTACGCAGCTGGAAGCATTAACAGCCTACCAGATGGTTCCCTTCTCGATAAACACTTATGTTTTGTAAGTTTAAAGTCTAATGAACTGTAGTGCAGGAAGACAGAAGTTGTGTATGCAGAGTGGTTCAAATGGTAGGTCAGGGCTGGGGCCGGGCAGTGGACTAGCTCCACAGAAACTCCCATTTCTGTGGCAGCTTTACGCTGGGGTAGGGAGGGAGGAGGAACGGCTGATGCTGACAGAAGGTGAAGACAAAAAATGCTGAATGCTTCATACCCACACACACCCACATACACAGCCCCACAAGCTGCTAAGGGGGGATGGGAGAAGGCCATGACCATCAGACCCTGGCCCACAGCATTGTCCTAAACAAGAAGGTGCTTCCAGAACCCTGGAGAGCCCGTATCATGCAGCAGTCCATGACAGAGATGTAGCTCAAATTAAATTGTATGGTCCCACAATAACCACTCCCAAGTTATGCCTGGCATTGCATAAGCATACAAGGCAGAAGGTAGGAGACATTAATCTTCTTCTACCCATGCCATCTCCCCATCAGGCAACCATAGCCAGCCACAAATTAATTAGAACTGAGCGTCCCAAATGTTGCATGCCCGGTTGCAAACTGGGGAGCAGCTCTGCTTGCCCAGTTGGGTATAAACAGCTTAGTGTGGCAGCACTGGGGAAATCCCCTCTAGGAGATCAGCCAGCGCCTGGGCTGGGTCTTTCACGTCTTTCAGCAGGCTTTATAGCTGTGCAGCTACCGAGCAGCCCAAATTGCGGTTGACAACCCGGTGTGGACAATAGCTCAAAAACATTTCAAGTTTTGGGCTGAGAAACTGCAAAACAGTACAGCCAGCAGAACTCACTGACTCACCTTGAGACTGATCGCGATCTGTTAAGTGCTTTGACAAAGATCAAAGATGGTGCAGACTGGCGTCTTTGGGCCAAACTCTTCATTTTCTGATTGGAAAGAGAAACAAAATGAAATCATAGGTGAGATTTGGAACAATCATTGCACGCATACAGAGCTGTCGCAGCCAGACTCCAATTCCATACCATGGGAAAAAGGCTGAGTTACAGCCATCAGCAGCCCTGGAGGGGGAAAATGGTTGTAAAATATCACATATTGAGAAAAACAGGAGCACGACCAGAAAGCCAGTGATAAAGAAAAGCCGATAATTAGTGTCTACACCCAGATACCTGAGGGACACTGCACACATTAAGTAAACACCTAGAGTTTGTCCTCAACCACTTTTTCTCCCTTAATAATCTATTGTACTTTAAATTTATCAAATATCCAGATGGTGGCTCCAATTTCAAATGCTTGACACATTTCTGTGTCAGGTCTGACATTTACCATAAATTAAGGTTTGGATTCTACCCACCTAACCTTACGTGCTTCATTGGCCTGCATTTTTTTTCCAAATCTTTAGAGATGAGGGCATTTTCCTTCCCTCCTAGTCTAGCTGCAGCATTACGTCTTGTTTCTCAGTAGTCAATAATGACATTTTTTTCATTCCTGATTATATATGGTACAAAATAGGAAAGTGGGAGGCAGGGCAGTTCCTAGCACAGAACTAGGAAAGGAACAGGAAAAAGGAGACACTCAGAGAATGCAGCAGGAAAAAGAAAAGATAAAGCATAGGGAAGAGATGAAAATGTCAGTAGCTGTCAAGGGAGCATGGATTCCCGTTGAGCGAAGCTGAATACTACAATAAAAATACCGAGCAAATAAACAACGCTGTTTTCCCCAGAGCTAGAAATTTTCAAAAGCACCCACAGGAGGCAAAACCATACATTTCCCTGAACACAGATGTATTCATCACTGTATCATCTCCCTCCTGCAGCCAGAAGCAGGACTAAGGAGGCCTGGCCTTAACTTGGGAGCTGCTCTCTAGAACCGGTTGTGCAGCTTGCTGCCAAGGTGCACGACCTCTCCTCTCACCGACCCTCCACCCGAGGGTGGTTGTTACCTTATTTAGCTCAAAGATGTTTTCAGAATAAACCGGTGAACAAAAGGAGTGGGGTTGAACTCCTCCTGAGACCTCAACAGGCCAGTTTCCAACACTGGAGCGGTCCCTTACACCAGCCCGGTAACCACTGAGAGCCCACAAACTGGTGAACCTTTGGCAATCACAAAGCCCCTGTTCTCAGCTGATGGCAAAGTAAGACTTTCTTCCTTTATGCTTAAAACAACCACTGACTACCAGGAACAGATATGTTAGGGAACGGCTTCTTCTGCCACTGCACGTGCTGGATGCGGCACACATTTCATTTGGGCAGGTGGACAGGGCGCTCCCCTCGGAGAAATGAAACCCTACAGCACCACGGGCTTTGCTTGCTCTGGAGAAGTGTGTTTCTTTCACTCATTGCAGTGCACTTGTTATTGTGTCATTTTTTTGGGTTCCCCCTTTATTTATGCAGAGCGGGCTTGTTTGTTTTGTCACATGCTCGGTTACAGCTATTGTGCAGCAATTGTTATAAATTCAACCATGTAATTTCAATTCACCTTTAAAATTCAGCCCCTCCTCCTTCTTTCTTTCGTCAAAAAAATAACCTTCTCAAGAGTGATAAATTAAGCCTGGGGACATTTAGATGTCTTCTATCCGATCAGAAAATGACTGGATAATAACTTAAGAGATTACTAACAACACAGATGCCCATTTTTGCTAGTTTCGAGCAAAAAAAAAGAAAGAAAATACTTTGCTAAATTTTGCTAGTGAATGAAATCAGTTTGTCTTGCTGCTAGCAAAACTGAGAAGCTGTTAGCATTTTAAAAAGCAGCATAGCTACAAATACGAAGGCAAAGAGAGACCTGTGTAACAATGCGGTCTAACATCCTACAGAAGACAAGCCACAGATTTCCCCCAACCAGCGTTTTTGTAGGAGTTTTATATAAAGCATCAACTCCCAATTGGAAATTCACTGTGAGTCTGATTATTGGGCAGGTGGTGTTCAGGGGGTGGTTAAAACTAGAGCATCTCAGCTCCTGCGAATGCAGTGGGGGTTTGGTTATCTTAAATCCTTTGGCTTATCAGGTCTGAAAAGAAAGCCACTGAGAAAAATGCAGCATTTTAAAATCTCTCTCAATTATGGCAATTTTTTTCATGCTTGGGTTAGCAGCACTGAATAGCGCCTATGACAGTGAGATTCCAGTGTTGACTTAAATATCAGAGGACCAAGGTAAAGACTAGGACTACAGAGAGTTTAGTAAGAGCTCAAATGACTGGCAGAGTCACAGAATAATTCATGCTGGAGGGGTTCCCAGGAGGTCTCTGTGCCAGCCTCTCTGGACCTGCTGAGAGCAGGACCTGTCCGAGCAGGCTGCTCCAGGCCACCTCCAGTCCAGGGCCACCTCCAGTATCTCCAAGGATGAGATTCCACAGCCTCTCTGGGAAACCTCTTAATACAGCCATTAAACAAAGCGTAACAAAAAAAGAGCCTTTAAAATATAAAAAGACCACTGGTGAGATTTGGAAAAGGGACATTTTCACAGCAAAAGTGAAGTGAGTCAGGTCAGCCATAAGCAAATAAAAACATCACACAGAGACACTGACTATGGGACAGAAAGGGGGGGGTGGTGTTTTTATTTTGCTACGTATGTACAGAGTTTGAGAAAATAAGTGGCCATCATGATATCTTGAATTGATTTACTTTGAGGAGGAAGAAGACAAATTAATTTTTGGCTAAGTTGGACCCAGATGCCTGCCCTCCTCAGTTTCATTACGTTTACATGTGCAAAGATGTCACCCTGGCAATGCGGAGAAGAGGAGATACATCCTGGACAGCTGCAGCGAGAGCAGATGTTTGGGAGCAAAAGGAGATGCAATGACCAATTATCTAAGCATGGGACACGGAGAAGCATTTCTCAACATGTGTCCCACATCATAACCTCCCATTTTTTCATGTAAATATTAGAAAGGTCAACACAGAAAAATCCTCATACTTGCTGGCTGAGTCACACCCATGTGAAATGTATCATAAAATCAGTATCCATAATGAATGTTTACAGTGTGCCAGATGCAAAGATGATAAACTCGTATCAGTCAGGGCAAACTAGGTTATTTTTGCCTTCCTCGCATTCAAAAACTAGAGTTCCCCCCCCCCCCCCCCCCCCGAATCAGGTTTAACTTCATACTTTCTGCATTTCTGCAGAAATTGCAGTTGTCTCGACTGCTTTTTTAACAGATACAGAAAGTTTTACTTTTTCAGTTGTTGGACTGGTGGTACGCATTAGCATTTGGCTAGTTTCTCATCTGGTATAAACAGACATAGGGCTATAGATTTCAAAAGAATTAATTTACACCAGATAATGATCAGACCCACGCTCGGGAACACTGTTTTGTAAACTGTGATGGTAGGTGGTTTATGAGCAGATCAGCCCACCGTGCCGAGGACACCTTGGAAGCCATCACTGAAACTATGCTGTCTCTCCTCAGGAAACAGAACCCCCATGGATTACAGGATTACAGCAAAACTTTCACTAGTATCTCACAAGTCATCAGCTGGAGGAAAAAATCTATTCCTGACTGCCAGTATTCAATGAATTTTGCTCACAGTTGAAGTGGATATCGGTATTCTATGGAATTTATATAAATTAATATATTGCCAAGTTAGGACATTAATTCCCGTTCTGTAAAAAAGGTAACATACAGCAGCATCTGCACGATGTCCTCAAAAAAATTGGAACTGAAGATAAAGTGCTCTCTGGTACTTTGTGTATAACTTGACTATATCAGACGTAGAAAGAGAGTGGCAGAGCATGAATTAAACAAAGAATGCGTGAAAAAACTCACAGTAACAGATACACAGTGTTTACAATATTTTACAAGTATCTAAAGAAGTGAAAACCTGTGCAGACAAATGTGTTCAGTAACATAGGGAACAACTGATGTCTCAGAGAGTGGTCTGAGCTTAGGATGAGAAAATTTTATTACCTGATGTCTATTTAAGATGTTCATATATGAACAAGTACTTAAAGGGAGCCTATAGGAAAGATGGGGACAATCTTTTTAGCAGGGCTGGTTGCGACAGGGCAAGAGGTAATGGTTTTAAACTAAAACAGGGTAAGTTTAGACTAGATATAAGGAAGAAATTCTCTACAATGAGGGTGGTGAAACACTGGAATGGGTTGCCCGGAGAGATAGTGGAGGCCATATCCCTGGAAACTTTCCAGGTCAGGTTGGACAGGGCTCTGAGCAACCTGATCCAGTTAAAGATGTCCCTGCCCATTGCAGGGGCGGGGTGGGCTAGATGACCTCTAAAGGTTCCTTCCATCCCAAAGCATTCTATGATTCTATGATTCTATGAAATAGTTGAAAAACGCATCTGGTTCCTGACTGTCAGGTGAACGCAGCAGAAATGCCTCCTCAGCAATGTGCAGACACCCTTGTCAAAGCCTCCCCAGGCATGAAAGGATTTCAGGCTCCTGATTTACAGGCTGGCTCCAGAAGTGGGTCAAGGCTGGGACATGTGCCTGGGTCATTTAACTGGGTGACCAGGACAACGCTCAGATGTGCTGGTACGGCAAGCTGAGGATTGCGCTCGAGTGGCCAACCTCTCCCTCTCACTGTTTTATTTTTCTAATAAAAGGAAGTCTGATTCTAACAAAGCCTACTCTTTCAAAGCATTTGAGTTAACAACTGTGAGGGATTGCACCCATGCAAACTCTGTTCTTGTTCTCTGAGCAACAAAACCTATCTGTGGCATGCATTTCTGGCTTGAACCAAAGCCATGAACCAAAGCACACAACACAGACCTTTACCAAAAACTGTAAGGCAAAGTTCAACTAACTGCCTGACAATCAAAAAATCAAAAAAATCCTCAACGCCTAGCAGTTAATTTTTCAGGACAACTGGG
>NW_009258651.1:725682-726404 GCF_000687185.1 Egretta garzetta
ACTGGGCTACTTAGGAGAGGCAATAAATATTTTTTTCCTACAAGGCGTAATCCAGTATTTGTTAGACTTATGGTATATGGTTGTCTAAAAATACCAGAAATAACAAGAATCTCTTATACTCCAGTAAAGCAAGAAATGGCCCTGTAGTGACCTATAACAATCCTGAGCCCTTGCAAACAGGGTGAGAAGTTGATTGCATTCGAACTTCTGGCTCGGGCAGCAGAGATGTCTAGGTCCCACGGAGAGCCCATTTACCATGAAGGCAGAGCAGGTGACAAAACTATGTGCTTTTGTTTATGCTGGCAGAATACTTTTACTTACAAGGACCTTCCTAAAAAGAAAGCCATTTTTGGATGGATAACCGAGGAGAAAACAATTGCAGGGGCACAAGAGGAAAGAGTTATCAACACAGTGGAAGCAAAAGCACATTGTCATGGAACTGCCACAGCAAAGACGGAGACTAAAGGCCATCTCAGAGCAGAAAGAAAAACTGATGAAAACAACTATAAGCAAAAGATGTTCTACCAACTGCCTCCCAAAGGATACTAAGCTTTGGAAGCACTCATACAGATGTGTTCAAAAGATCTCACCCACCTACATCAAAAGCTGGAGGTGTGGAAGGTTACTGAAAACGTGGAGGAGAGGAGTGCTGAATATCTACCCTATGGGTAGATATTCACAGTGCTCAGGCCAGCGACTCTGGCTGTGGGGGGTTCGATGCA
>NW_009258651.1:726415-730679 GCF_000687185.1 Egretta garzetta
CTGACAGTTAGTAGGTAAATTAACACATGGACACGATTCTGCCCCAGTTTCTGTACAGCAAGGCTTTCTCAGGAGCAGTTTACAGATGACATAGGAAGGAGATTCCCACACACACACTCCACGTGGATACTTCAAGCAGCATTAAGTAAACAAGCAATAATTTGATATGTGCAGTTCTTGTGTATGACATCCCACATGACATGCCAAGTCCCTCTCTTTCCTAGTGCCACCATGAGGGACAAAAAAAAAAACAAACCCAAACCCAAGACTAGGAAACTCAAGAACGAGAATACATTGGTTTATGCATAATTTTCAATTTCTCTTATGCACAGACAGAGGAAGGACTGCTAATGCTAGTATGTAATTAAAGCAGCATCAGGAGGCACATCACAACAGTAAGTTACCATACACCAGCACAGCCTGCCAAGCTGATTTCAACCTCAGGACCAACTATGTGGGTGACTTCATTAAAACTGAGGCTTTTTCAGTTCTCAGAAGACAAAATCGATACAGGATATGTCTGTGGGATGACAGGAATTGTCCATCACTTCACTAAAGTGTTCCTGGAGAGTTGAGATTCCCAGCACTACCAGGTGTGATTTTGACAGCAATGCCCCAGATCCTCAGCAAGGATCATAGTAAACAGGACAGAGACTTGCGGGAAGAAGAAATCTCTGCTTAAGGAGCTTTATGTTAAAAAACATATCTATAAGGGCATGAGATCAAGGTATCATCAGGTATAATGGCAAATACATACTTGATTCATCTTTGCAGAGTCAGACAAGTAAAGGGATGAAGATCATGTATGACTGCCTTTACTCTTCCAGTGCCATTAATTTGCTTGAATTTTATCCATTTAGTATGCTGTTGGGGAACACTAGAGCTCTATTATCTCTTCCAGTAAACTGTTGCTGTATTTGTGATCAGAATCACAAAGAAACACATTTTTATGGTGATGGGATATTCCAAGTCTCAAACCATAAACACTATTGTGCTTAGTGTGCAAAATGGTTAATTTTTTGCACACGTTGTATGAGCAAATAGAAAAAAATTGCTGAGCCTGAAAAAAAATTGTAAGTAGTCACTTGAAATCTTCAAGGAGGCAGCAAAAAATCGTAAGAGTGAATTCCTGTGTTACCAAATATTGTCTTGTGTAAAATATTCAGGGTTGGCTGGAATCTGACCCCTCTAAGAAGAGAGAAGTGAAACACCAGGACCTTATAAATATGGTTAAATGGCCGCAGCCGCTACTGCTGACACAGTTACACTGGCATAAAAGATGTCTCTGCCGCATAGTTTGTTTTGATAAATTTGTAGAAATAAGCTCTATCAGTATAATCACTCTTACTCATGTTACTTCAGTCCACTTCAAGAGTTGCATCAATTTACTGGTATTGGTTACTAAACTAAACAGTCAGTACAAAACTTCTCTGTAGGTCAACCACACATAGTCCAGTGACTCCAGAAAGTCCAGTAAGGAGGGAATCTGGTCCAGAATATTCCCAAAGCATTAACTAAACCACTCCACTTCGATGGCATCTTTTAGCAAGGTGTCGTGAATTCCTTGTAAGCATTTAACAGAGAGAACCTCCCAGTGCCCATGAGGCAGGTTAGCCGTTCAAAACACTTTGTATGTCAAGAAAAGGAATGGAAATGTTTCCAGGTAAATAGTTTAAATGGTCACACAAAATACATGAAAAAAAAGTCCTAGACAATTTCTGTCTCTTGGTCCTAGGATGTGATCACGCATGCGATCCTTTTAGCCAAGCGCAAGATGAAGTAGGAGTTCAGACAACCACAGAACAATGTAGCAAATCTCAGCTAAATAAATTTAATTTGAGAAAGGAATAGTCGTAATAATAAAAAGGGAGAAAGGTTCAGGGGTCACTTAGCATCCCATATTTGGGGGTATTTGTGCCAGAAAGTAAAACAGTTGATGTTAAGTACATACTTGCAACAAAGTTGTTCGACTTGACATGCTGTGTCACCAGTATCAAACTGATTTCTTGCCAACACATTCTTCCATTTAGCCCTACATAACCAATACAAGCGGTGTGATCTCCCCGGTAGTAAGAAGGACTTTCTGTGTTGTAAAAAAAATACAATGCTTTGGCACTGAGTGGAAGACAAAACAGAGGTATACCTAGAGTCCATAAGACCCAAGTAGTAAAAAAAATATTCGAACTGCCACTGAGATCCAGCTTCAGGCAAAATCAGGACTAGCCCACTGCTGCACACGCATAAAGGTGGGAATCTTCTTCCCCCGGCAGACAGAAGGAGATGGCGTGCCAGCAGTCTCAAGGGAGCACCACGACGGTGGACAAGCAGCTGAGCGGCTGGCTGGATGTTGGTGGCTGCCTGTGTTGGCTGTGCATGGTGTGCAAAGCTGCCATATGCTGCGCGGCCCAGCCAGGGTCTCAAGCTGCTTCTCCGCAGGAGGATTTCCATCTGTACCCCTGCCACGTGTGCCTCCACTCTGAGGAATTCCAAAAGGGCTGCCAAGATCCGTAAAAAGTAATATCCCCGCTCCCTTGTCAGCGCTGGCAAAAACAAGGTCTGCGTTCCTTCGACTGTGGGCTCTTTGGAGCAGGAATAGGAAACACAAGTACTACAATTAATATTGTTCCTCAGAATGCTGAATAATGAAGCAGAACTCATTAGAAAAAAATGTTCATCTTCACAGTACTTGAGCATCCCTTCTCATTTCAGACAGGTGCCTGGCATCAGGGCTCTGCCAGGTTGCAAGGTACATGGTACTCTGTCTTCAGCAAAAATGAAAGAAATGATAGAAGGAAAATCAAAGCCACGCATTGAGGCATCTCAAATTAGATCGCAGGACCTGGAGAAGGTGAGCATCTACTCCATCACTTTGTCCAGCTAGGCAGCGGAAGGTACTCCACCACTTGGTGTAGGTGTATCACACTCCCTCTTCAGAAACCGATCAGATATTAACTGCAGCAAACTGTAGTAGAAATCTTGGCCAAACACTCGCCAGGCAACCATTTCACCATTGGCAGCAGCTGCCATGAGAAGAGGTCCCCAGGGCTGTGGTCAGGCTGGAGTGCTACATGCCTTGGTGGGACACGGCACACGTGGACGCATCCCATGGAAACACACAGCATCATTTCCCTGCCTGAAGAGATGCTACAGCAGGAGGAGAGGGACCAGGACTCCTCTCCACCCTGCTGTGCCATGGCCAGCAAAGCCCCAGCCACTGCTCAGCAGCAGGACTGGCCACAAACTCAGCCTCTACTACCAGGCATCCTAAATTCATGTCACTGGGTGGACAGATTTAGTAAAGGACACTGTAACCTGGCCAGTCATCCTAATCCCGCCAGCGTATTTAGCTGTCAGTAGCATTGAGCACCTCTAACGACAAGGCAGTGCATAGATTTAAATGTCACTGTGAGGCAAAATCTGTAAAGCAGGAAGGTACCAGCTCTACTTTGAGTAGAAAAACACTACAGCACTTCCTAAAGCAAGGAGAAAAAAGGAGTTCCTGTTTTACACAGCGGGAAGAATGTGGTTATTACAGCTCGCTCATTACAGCAAAAGTATAAGGCAGAAACAAGTACTTGGCTGTACGCAGAAGTGAGCATTTTGCACTTGATCGTGTCAGATGCTGAAAAGCAATTTGAGACATCGAACAGATTTTACAACCAGTTTTGAAAATGGGATGACACTCTTCTGCTATCAATTGTGATATACTTAGAGAGCGCAAGGCGCTTCTTCAGGAAGCTGCTCTTACATTTCTCTTGTACAAAGCATGTGCGAGAGCAGCCAGCAAACCCCCTCAGCTCTAGCAAACGCTTCCCTCGCTCCCCCCAGACGCACATGCAGCATATCCCTCTTCACTCCCCTGGATAACCATTCTGCAAGCCTCCCCCCAGCTCCCTGATACCCAGCCAGCACAGCCTCCAGACATCCGTCCAGCAAAGCCTCCCCTTAGGTCTCCCCAGCACATCCATGCGGCACACACACACACGCTCCCCACCAGCTCACTGGGAAATCCATGCAGCAAAGCCCCGTGGCGCCACCGACCACCACCCAGCAAGCCCTGCCCCAGCTCCCCGGGACCCCTATGCAGCAGCGCTCCGCACCCACCCCGGGCACCCAGGCAGCAGCCTCCCTCTGCTCCCGGGACATCCGTGCAGCAACCCCGCTTAGGTCCCCGGGGTTATCCACCCGGCAGAGCCCCCCCGAGCCCCCCCGGCCCCCGCCGCAGCCCCAGCTCCCCGGAGCACCCCTGCAGCAAGCCCTCCCC
>NW_009258651.1:731481-735459 GCF_000687185.1 Egretta garzetta
AGGTGACCGTCAGCAGAGTCCGCTGGGGCAGCCCGGGGGAGGCTGGGGGGTGCCACTGTGCTCCAGAAAGCCGTGAAGAGTAAGGCGGAGGAACCACTAGTTAAGCTAATGGATGGCGTTGGCTCAGGAACAAATGGGTGTAAATAGGCTATAAATAAATCTCGGCTGGAGATGGAGAGAAAGCGTACTGATGGTACGGATCATACGGATCGTAAGAAGAGGAGGTTGTGAAGGAGCCCTACCAGCCAGGAGCAAAAGGCGTAGCTCCGGTGGTGGTTTCATGTGGCTGTTGTGATTGTACATTATCGTATACCCTCATTAAATATGGTGTCTTCAACAGCAAGGGGCTACTGCTCATCACCCAGGAGGTTCTTTCTAATCTTGTCTCTCCACGCTTTGCGAGGGATATTGTTATCTCCAGCCTTCCCAGCTGTCACAGGCTCTACATGCGTTTTCTCCCATGTTGATCACAAAAAGAAAAGCAGAAAAGGAGACATCCTGCCATCGCATGTGCAGCTTTTCATATCTACCACTTTCCTTCTGCCGGAAGAAGAGTTTCTACATCCCTGTGATGAACTGGATTGGGAATTGATCCAGCTTTTATAGGGTTACTTTTCATCTGGAGGACCCAGGCTGGTTCTCCTCCTGGATGCAGAAATGTATGTGCTGTTCCCGTAACTTGGTGGCAGCTCCTCTTGCCCTATATGACTGAAACAGCAGTAAATGGTGATACTTGGTTCCATGCTATGTGGCCACCTTGACAGGTTATTTAGGCCCAGCGTGTCCATGTGATAGTGCTTCAGTGATCTCTTTGTTGGGATTGATGTGGGCACCTGCCTCCTCCTTGCACCCTCATTTCTGCAAGTCAGTGGAATCGGGTAAGTGTAAGTAAAGGAAAGATGAAATATTAAAGCCTGGGATGCAGTAAGAGTTCTGCCTTCTCATGCAGAAGCACTGGCTTTTCCTGGATCCAACTTTAACTTCTCCTCTTTTCCTCTTAACTTTGCATCTATGATTGTTAGGCTGCCAGGAGACAGCTCCTGGGTAACATGAGGCCTGTGTGTCCGGTCTCGGAAAGCCCACCAGGCTGCCCCTGATACCCTTGAGAAAGAGAAATTAGGGCAGAGGTTCGTATGCATTATGTATGTTAACATGTCATGAGTTGCACCATTTCCTCTTCAATGAATTTGTACGGTCTTTCAGGTGAAGTGTAAAAACCTTGAAATGATGCATGGTTGGTGTCTGCAGTAATTTACAGACAGATGGCCATACATCATTGAAGCAAACCAGCATATAAAAAACCTTCTGAATTTTTAAAGCATGAGTCTCCAAATGCCATGATGTCAGCTAATTTTTGTGCCCGGGGGCCTTGGAGCGACCTATGCGTCAGGCGGGGTGGCAAGCAGCCATCCCTGCGCACCGTGCAGAACTTGTCCCCGTGCCCTCACAGGTTCTCCCATCCCTCCACTCCCATCCCCTTGGTCGCATCCCTCTTTGCCCTCCTTCCACCATGGTGCTGGTCCTGCGGGGGGTTAAGCGGCACGTGGAGGAAAAGCAGTCGTAGCTTCCCCTGGCATGGCACCCGTATCTGTAAAATCGGGAGGCAAGTCTCCAATTACTACTGCACAGCACCCAACCCAGTGGGATGCCATCCCCAGGCAGGTCTCCGAACTTCTGTGAGAGGGCTAAGAAAAGATTTATCAGGGTAGAAAGGAAACGGTACAAAATGTCTATTTGAAGCCCAGAATATATTTAGCAATTTGGCAACCTCCTCCCCAGAAACAGTTGCAAGCGACGATATTCTTGGTGACATTTTGGAAATGGGACTGTAAGTATATGTTTATTTTGCAAAGGAAACGTTACATAGGCTTTCCGAAACACTCGCACATGCTTAGGGGTGTTCTTTTATCTACTACCATGAGCATGTTTCCTACACTCGTCATTGAATACTGACTCTTTCACCTACTCGCTGAGATTATTAAATAAAGTATTGCCATTTGGTAAGCAAGATTGGAGGAGAAGCTTTCTTCTCTGCGCAGCACTAATACGTTTGTGTGATCCCTGCGCACCGTGCAGAACTTGTCCCCGTGCCCTCACAGGTTCTCCCATCCCTCCACTCCCATCCCCTTGGTCGCATCCCTCTTTGCCCTCCTTCCACCATGGTGCTGGTCCTGCGGGGGGTTAAGCGGCACGTGGAGGAAAAGCAGTCGTAGCTTCCCCTGGCATGGCACCCGTATCTGTAAAATCGGGAGGCAAGTCTCCAATTACTACTGCACAGCACCCAACCCAGTGGGATGCCATCCCCAGGCAGGTCTCCGAGCTTCTGTGAGAGGGCTAAGAAAAGATTTATCAGGGTAGAAAGGAAACGGTACAAAATGTCTATTTGAAGCCCAGAATATATTTAGCAATTTGGCAACCTCCTCCCCAGAAACAGTTGCAAGCGACGATATTCTTGGTGACATTTTGGAAATGGGACTGTAAGTATATGTTTATTTTGCAAAGGAAACGTTACATAGGCTTTCCGAAACACTCGCACATGCTTAGGGGTGTTCTTTTATCTACTACCATGAGCATGTTTCCTACACTCGTCATTGAATACTGACTCTTTCACCTACTCGCTGAGATTATTAAATAAAGTATTGCCATTTGGTAAGCAAGATTGGAGGAGAAGCTTTCTTCTCTGCGCAGCACTAATACGTTTGTGTGCATCTGTGAACAAACAGCCATGAAGTTTCTGTTAGCGGCAGTACTTCCCTGGTGCTAACTTTCCCATACCTTTCCTTGGGCTAGGAAAAGCAGATGGGAAGTTCAGTGCCGGAGGCATGAGCTGGCAGGAGTGACTCGGGGGAAGCGGGGCTTTGCAAACCTGGCTTCCCCTTGCTGCGGCATGAACAGCGTGGCGGCCAGACGATGGAGGCAGGGAGGGAGCACACGGGGTACAGCAGCGATGTGCAGGCAGCCTGGAGCACCCAGCCCGTGAAAAAAACCCTGAGGTGGAGCTGGCAGCAAGCAGGTCCCGCGCCTTACAGTGATTAATCTCAAAGGGCAAAAATAAATAGACCAACCTGCTCTAAGAACTGCCGAAACCAGGATCGGGAAAAATAGGTTTTCCCAAAGAACTGTTCAGAGCTTGACCAACAGTTTCTCTCAGGTAGATCAGGACTTTGTTTATTGATTTTAATTTGGATTTTGAGGGACCCTTGAAAATTGGTGTCATGATGGAGGCTGGGGACAGGATGCAATCGCAGCCTGTGCAGCAACCTCAGTGCTGTCCCTGCCCGACCCTTACCCATCCCTGTGTGGAGATTCCTGATGGGAAAACCACTGGATGCAGAAACTCCTGTGTGGGCTGGTGTGGAGGCAGCCACGGGGATGGGACTGCTGCTGCCCAGACTGCCCCAGTCCCTGCCACCCCCATTGCACACCCTGACATCGGCCAGCCCACGGGGCACCAGCGGGGGGTCTCTTCGCTTCCTCTCCCACCACCAACGCTGTCTGGGTTTTGACATCAGCCTGGGTATTTCTGACCCGTGTTGGGCTGAACAATGAAAAGCTGAGGTGTGTAATTGGACCAAACCATCCTTAAACTGCACCAGCTATCCTCACCACCAACTAAAATTCTGCTTGAGCCCTGCTCTAAAAAAAGGCGTACAAGGCTCAGAAAATAACGTGCATGTTCATAATTTTCTTTCTGTTGCCTTGGCCACAGTGTTGTGTGAAGAAAAATACTGGGGAGACAGAGGGGGGATTGGGACAGAGAAATATATGGGTGTTGCAGGAAAATCACGTTTGTGCACAAGACACAGGAGAATTATTCATGGGCAAACCCATCCAGATGGAAATATGACCCCTGTAAATCTGCCACGTTAGGGAAACCCACAGTGAACTGCTAGCAAATGCTGGTTACGCAGGCTGCAGCTACCTCCAGGTTTTATGAGCCTTCCAAACTCGTTAGCACTAGCAGACCTTCCCTTCCAA
>NW_009258651.1:737156-739001 GCF_000687185.1 Egretta garzetta
AACCCCCTGGATGCAGAACCTCCTGTGGGGGCTGGTGTGGAGGCAGCCACGGGGATGGGACTGCTGCTGCCCAGACTGCCCCAGTCCCTGCCACCCCCATTGCACACCCTGACATCGGCCAGCCCACGGGGCACCAGCGGGGGGTCTCTTCGCTTCCTCTCCCACCACCAACGCTGTCTGGGTTTTGACATCAGCCTGGGTATTTCTGACCCGTGTTGGGCTGAACAATGAAAAGCTGAGGTGTGTAATTGGACCAAACCATCCTTAAACTGCACCAGCTATCCTCACCACCAACTAAAATTCTGCTTGAGCCCTGCTCTAAAAAAAGGCGTACAAGGCTCAGAAAATAACGTGCATGTTCATAATTTTCTTTCTGTTGCCTTGGCCACAGTGTTGTGTGAAGAAAAATACTGGGGAGACAGAGGGGGGATTGGGACAGAGAAATATATGGGTGTTGCAGGAAAATCACGTTTGTGCACAAGACACAGGAGAATTATTCATGGGCAAACCCATCCAGATGGAAATATGACCCCTGTAAATCTGCCACGTTAGGGAAACCCACAGTGAACTGCTAGCAAATGCTGGTTACGCAGGCTGCAGCTACCTCCAGGTTTTATGAGCCTTCCAAACTCGTTAGCACTAGCAGACATTCCCTTCCAAGAAAATCATGATATTTGAGGAACTATGTGAGGCTAGAAATGAGTGAGCTGTACTTAATTTGCCCTGAATAAACGTGATTCCATCAAATCTGCCCCAAAAGGGTACATTTACCTGAACACTAATTTTATGAACCTCACAAGTGCCTCATGCACTTAAAGCCATGCAGTAGATCCGAACTGGAAGCTCCAGGGGCAGTTGTATTTCAATGAGATCTGATGCAACAACTTTCTCATTTAATACCCCAATACCTAGAATCTCATGCTGCTCATACATTATGAGCAGCTAAAAATAGGGCCATATCCTGGACAGATTGGAGCTACTCAGATGGAGAAAAGCTGAGTTGAAAGGAAAGGTTGGAGAAGGAGAACAGGATGGATGACTTAACAGTTCCACATCACACTCCACTTGCAGTTATCTGGCTGGTTCCTAGTGTAAATTAGAGCATCCGTTGGGAATGCTGACTAGAAGGCATCCTTCTTTCTTCTGGAATTCAGCTGAGGAGCTTTAACAGTAGGTATTTATCCTGCAGTGTGAATCCTTCATTGCTCATCTTCGCAGCATTTGCTGCTGCTCCACACAAAAAAGGTTGTGGTAAGCTGAGAGCATCCTCCATGCTCTGTGGTCCCAGGGGGTCCGGACAGAAGAAAGCCCAGGTCCTGAGCCCTGCCCTTCTGTTTTGGTAGCAGCTTGCTAATAAAATCATTAAATGAGTAATTGCTAAGTGGAATTTACAAACGTCCCGGGATTCAGGCTGCAGCAGTTGTTAATGCTTTGTGCAGATAGGCTCACATTAACAGGAAATACCCCATCCTGTCCCTTCCCATGCTCTGAAGTTTGCAGGGCCTTTTGTGCCAGATGCTCTGCCTTGGAGACTCCATAAGTGCTGAGAAGCACCTCACTTGGGTAGTTCTGCCAAAGCTTGTCAAATAACCAAAGATCTACTTGCTCTGTCTACCCCAAAAATACAGGGTGGCCCCGTGTGAATATGGAGTCCGAGTCTGCAGCACGCGGCATGTTTGCAGCAGCAGGGACGAGCGTGCACATTGAATGGGGACCCCAGGTGAGAACCCTGCTGTAGAAATGGGGACAGCACAAGTACTGGGAGAGTCTGAGCATTGGGTGCGCCACATGGTATCACCGCTATGGACAGCTAGAGCTGTCCTCCCATGGCCACACCTCCTGCCC
>NW_009258651.1:739237-761123 GCF_000687185.1 Egretta garzetta
GGCCCAGCCCTACAGAGGAACCTACAAATCATCCTACCAATTCTTCATATCCCCTTCAGCCTTATTGCACATGCCGTGTGAAATTCAGTCCAGCGCATCAAAGGGAAGTTTGCCTTTGAAGGGCTGCATGCTTCCTGCATGCAAATGTTGCTCTGATTTAATTGAGATTGATTTTATAATCGGCGTCGTTAAACCAGTACGATGCTTGTGAGCAAAGACGGCTGACATAAGCACCTCAGTGTGCCTATGGCCTGATACCAACACAGCCCGTAAGCAAGTGACATTCAGATTTTCCTACCAGTCACATTTTCCCTGTTTTTCCTACATCTTATTTCTGATTTTTATGCATTATTTCTTTTCAATTAGTACACTCATAAGATTGTTTATTTTTGGTTTCTGTGCCCTGAAGATTTTCTTACAGTCATTGTCCAGAGTTCAACCTTTCAATTGCAAATTGCAAGGCAAAGTTAAAAGTCAGTAACTGGATATTCATCCATGAGAGACCTTGCATAGGAGCTGAGTATTATACATGAAAGGATAGCATTTAATTTAAGATAAGGCCTAATCTCTTCCCTTTGCAGGCAACATTTCTGAACTAAATCTGGGCACTTGCACCTGGAGCTGTTTAACTTTGCTCTCATCTAGGTGGGTAGTGATGGAAATACATAGAACTCAATCTGCAGTGTAATCCTGAGTACAAAATGCAGGTGCCATTAAGAGAAGGGAGGTTGACTTTAGGAAACACCTCCTAAGGGCTCAGGTATGTGCAGGACACAGTCTCTTCAATACAAGCTTGAACGTTCTTGGATCTCACTGTACCCATCGCGCTACCTGACTCCTGAAAAACCCACAGTCCACAGCACTCACAGTGATGCTCAGCACTGGGGTTGGTTTCTATTCATTAACATATTCTTGAGAAAAGATGTCCTATTATCTAAAATTTGATGAGGGGATGTTTTCAGATGCTTGTCTCAAAATTATGGTTGAGAAGCATGGCTATCAGCACACAGATCATAAATAACCTGTACTATTTTTTGTGTTATAGCCAGGTGTTGCTGATGGACTCCCTGGAGCACCACAAAGTATTGGCCACGTAGACAGCCAAATTCCCATTTCAGTGGGTTGAGACACAGGGTGATAAATTAGGTAACATGAGTCAGGTTGGCATATATGTGCCCAGCGAGAATTATACATTCATAACAGGAGCATTTATAGTAACTAGAATGGGAAGGTTTTGGGGTTGCACTGAGAATAGAGCATCTTTGTTTTATGGCTGATGGGACTTAAATTTATTGCAAGCAGAAAGTGGACTGTTGACATTGGCTCTTTAGGAAACATGAAGGAAGCTCCCATGAATGGGGGACCCTTTCAAGTGTAACACGCACTCATCCATAAAAGTTATCACATTATCATCCTCGCTCTGGATTCATTTCAGGCATCACTTTCTCTAATTCACAACCTAGACAGCTTTTACTGCCAGTGTGTTTAAGAACCCAGCGGGCCATATTTTTTGTCAGTTTGTGTTTTTAACACACTGATGGATTGTATTGCACTTCTGATCCCTCCCTGGATTTACTATTTTCCATTCACCATAGAGAACTCCCTTTTCCTAACAACCTTTGGGACTGTCAAGCTGTGAATGACATTAAAAAAAATGATGGGCAAGATTTTTTAGTTGTCCTTTCATAACACGCTGCAAAATTTTTTACTGCAAGAGTGGGATGCTTTCAAAACTGACTCAGATGAATAAAAAATGAGCTAGACATCCTCCTGCTGACTGGGGCTCTGAGAGGAAACGGCTCTATTTTCTTGTACACAGTGCTGAATTACTCATTATAACCTGATGTACACATATCTTCAGCTTCTGTAAGCCGAGGTGGGAGCCCAAGCTTTACTGCACTCCATCAAGCGAGGATTTGGCTCTCCTGCCTGTCTCAGCCTCTAACCACACTGCTAGCAGTTTACAGCTTAAATGGTCCATGATACAAGGGCTGAAATTCCTGGATCTGGCTGATGTGGACAAGGAGGACCATCAGCCTCCAAATGGAGTTTGGCTTTTGCTGCAAGGCAAGAGAATTTAATTGCTGGAAAGGGGGAGCCAACGGGAGTAGGGCAAAGGAGTGCCCACGGACCCTGCCGGGCTCCCATCACTACCCCTCCACCTCTCAGGTGCTACTTCCAGCACCCTAACATTTTAAGGGAAAAAGTGGTGGGTTTGGAGAGTATCCAAGCTATTCCTGACTCCAACATGGTAATTGTAAGAAGCAGATTTAGGAAGGACCTCAGAAGATCACCTAACCTCATCATCAAGCAGCTTTACTTAGGTCTTTCCTAAAGGTCTCCTGGATAACTTGTTCCTAGAAATGAGCGGTGATGGGGATGTGTGGCCTCCCTTGTGAGCCTGTCTCGACGTTGTCCCCACAGTTGGGAACTATTTTCCTGCCTGGAACTGCCTCTGCTTCAGTTAAGCCTATGACAACTTGTCCTAAGCCCAGGGGATATGAAAAGAATTTACTCTTTCCTCCTGATAGCTACCTTCTACATATTTGGACACTATATCCCCACCATCCTCTTTTCTAGACTAAACAATACCAAACCCTTCAGCTTTTCCTTGCAGTTGATGATTCCGGGCCTTCTGATCAATCTTGTTCTCTAAATTCTTTCCATTTGGTACATTTCCTTTCTAAACCATCATTTCCAAAGGGGGATATGTTTTGTTTGTAAGGACCCCGCACACATGTTTCTCTTCCTTTCACACCCCACCTCCAAAACAAATGTTTCTCTGCTTTTCTATTAACTGAAGAAAGGTGTAGTCATGGGGAGGGAGGTTGGCAGCCCATCCTTAATATTTTACAAACCCATTTATTATTCCCCATGATGCAGAAAGCCATTTAGCAAGGAAAAATGTGTTAGTTTCACATTTCCTAAGTGTCGTTATAACCGTGGAAGCCAGAAAATATACGTAAAGCTATTAAAATATTTGGATAGTGTAAGTTTAGATAAGATTCCAGCAGAAATTCCTATCACGCTTATTTCTCAGTATGAAAATGTGGCCACGGACCCAGCATTTCTCCTGAATCAGCAGGATGTGGGCCCTGGTTATCAAGCAAAGCTAAACGGTTATTGCTTTTAAATTAACAGAAAGGTGATCGCTACTGAAGTGCGTACGTTTGGATGGAAACCCAAGCCATAGCATAATGCAGGCTTGAATTATTTTATGATTCAAGCTTGAGAAAAAAAAGGGGTTGTTACTGTAATAACCCCCAGACACTTCAAAACAAGAAACATTTTGTAAACTTTGTTAAAAGTTAACCTTTTTTAGATCACAAAGCAGGGAAAAAATAATCTGGAAAAAAATGGTTAACCTGTTTTGGGAGAAAAATCCCTTCAGGATGCTGGAAGAGTGAAAAAGTTCATTGCCATGAATGCTCAGGGATTCGGGCAGAGGAGCAGCGGGAGAGGACCTGAAGGGGTGGGAAGGGAATGCAGGGGCAGAGGAGGCACGGGGCTGGCAGCTGCGGTGCTGCAGAGTCGAGAGACGCCACGGGCAGCAAGAGGGGACAAGGGGGTGGCAGGGGCATCACAGGCACAGCCCCGAGTGTCTGCTCGGCAGCGGCACGGCCTTGGCTGGGTGGCTGTCCTGGAGATGGCTGCGGGCACGCAGTGGGTCAGTGACCTGGACGGGGGGGGACGGGATACCTCCGGACTGTTTTGCCTGGCCCCGCTGGCGAGCAGGGAGCAGCATCAGCTTGGCAAAGGGAACAACCGGATCTTCCCTCAACATAAAAATAGCGACACGAATATTGCGTACGCATTAATTATAACTGTTACAAGGGTAGAGTGTGGAAAAAAGCTAATTAATGTGAGGCATGTTCAAATGACTTCATTGAAAGCCATGCTTTTTTCTTAAAGGAACAAGACTTTTTTTTTTTCCCCCCCCCCAGATGCTTTTAAAATTGCACTTAGACGATCTAGTTCTCAGGAGGTATTTCTCTTGATTCTCTTGGTCTATGAAGGTGACCCTCAAGGGGACCTTGGAGGACCCTCAGGCATGACGTTGGATAGCTGGTTACCTTAAAGTATAGCATCGGCAATATAGCATTCACCTTACAATTATTTTAATATAATTGGGATATAAGCTAATGGCAAACTGGAGGAGAAATAAAACACATAGCATAGATAATCACTATTAGATGCCCTGGAACCATCTTCTCGGGACAGCACACGAGCTTCACATCTTATGTATTTGCAGTTGTCAAAACAAGGTTGGCTGTTGGGATGTGTACTTGGCCACAAAAATGAAATAAAAAAAAACCGGGCTAAAATTAGTGTCAGAAAGATTGTTGTGCATTTATGAAAAAGAAACCTGAAACAGCAATCACAGGACTATCATGTTGATTCTGCTGCCGTTCAAGGCAAGGTTCACAGCTTAATTCTGCGCTAAAGAGGTTTGCTGCTGGCTCGAAGACTTACAGGTCAGTGGAAACTGTTGATCCTGAGAGGCCTGTCAAGAAAAACAAGTGAATTATGGGTTTTGGCCAAGTCATGTGCTTACCAGGCCAATTTCAGTAACCAAGGAAGCAAAAAGTCCATTTCAATGAACTGAAATTAAAATGCATATAAATGTGCAGTGAGGTTTTGCAGGATTTTTAATGCTTTGGAGTATGACATAATGGCACATATTTTTATGTCCTCAGAACATTTCTGCTAGTTTCAAAAGGTTGAACTGACACTGATGTCACATTATCCACTTATTCTACAATATATTCTGGCCTTGTGCTTCATTTAGTGCTTTGCAATGTTATTTGGATGCCATAATTTTAGTTACCTCACTGAATCGATGAGGAAAATTAAAAAGCTGCCAGAAGAAGGCTATTTCACACCCAAAATCGTCAGCATCCCAACCTTTCCTTCTCTTCCACCTGAATGCAAACCCATTAAAAATGGTCCAGGAAACCTCTACCTCTGCATTCACACACAAGATGCTCATAAATCTTATTTCTTTAAGAGGAGTTTATAATTTGATGTTAATGAAGACTCTAGGGTAACACCGTGTTTGAGAAGGAACCGACGCCAGAAGCGCAGTTGATGTATGGTCGCATGCCTCCAGCGTTAACAGTGGAAACCCTCTGAATTACATCAGTGCAAGAGCTTTCACATTCTCTTTAGTTCAAAAGTTTCTATTGGCAGGGTAATAAAAATCCCCCATCGCATCTCATGAATAGTTTACACTGCAAATTCCAGAGCCCTGGCTGCTCCACCGCACGGGTCCCAAAACGCAGCAGCCGTGCTGCTTCCCATCTGCTGCCAGGCCCTTTATACCACTCCAGCAACATGAAAGGCTCCTGACATCACACAAAAGATACCTTTCATTTAAGACCCCTTTCCAGTGTTGCATGACTGGGAGGAGACCAGAGCGCAGATGCAAAGCTCTGCTGCAGCCTTGCAGGCCTTTGCGAGGAAATTTGGTAGGTGCTTTTCTAGGTGGTGTGGTGGTTTGCAGGGCACAGGAGCTGCTCCCGTGCCTCCTAAGTCTTGACCTGAAGGATTAACATCAGCTCTTTAAGTTGTAACATAAAAGCCCATCTCCTAAACCGCAGCTACTCGTGCCCTCCAGCAGATCAAGGTCACCTGCAGATTCATTAGCCTACTGAATAACCAAGCTGTGCCCTGGAATATTGCAGCCCCTGCCTGTCTCTCCCCAGTTTCAAACCCTCTGCAAATGATCTGTCTCACCCCCCCAGCCACCCGTGGCCACCCCACAATACCAGCATGCCCCATCCCCATCTTCCCTTGTGTCCATCCCCTCTGATTTGGGGTGGCCACCCTGCGTTTCAGAGCAGTGGCTGCTCATGATAGACTGAGGGGGTCAAGTATTTTCAGCTATGCCTTCATCTGCTGCCTAACCCAGCCCCAAAAGGTATTTCTTTAAGAGACTGTGGGAGCTAAGGTGAGCTTGACTTGCCAGCCTGTGCCTTTGGTTGCTTTATTGCTTAATTGGTGTATATGGATTGATATGTAATTGGCATATGAGTGTTAGCTAATGAATTATGTGCCTGGCAATGGGGATAACAATGATTTACTCTTCCAGAGTGTTGCACCGAAAAGCTAGCAATCAGAGTGGGCTGATTGCTGAAAGCTCCTTCTTTTGCTCAAGGCTTTGAATACTGTAAAATATGGTGGCAAAATTAATGCCATGGTAGGGAATAATAGTATTCTGCTGCTAAATTAACACCTAAATGACATTGTGGAAGGATTTCCATTATACAGCTCATTTTCTTTCTGGTCTCTGTACTGATCGATGTGGAGCAGGTATCATTTTGTCTACTAGTTGTTGCTGTTGTCAAGCTGGAATGATCCCAAGCAGAAGCTTTCTCGGCTCACACGCCACTCAGCCCCCTGCCTAAGGCATTATGAATGTACAGGTCCCAGACTGCAGCATTGTATCAGCCACGGGGCACATTTTCATGCTGACCAGTAAAGATGCAATGTTCATTTCTGAGTGGTACCAAAGAGTTATTGGAGTAAAAGCTCATGTTCTCACAAATAGTCTAGAAAATTTCACAGGATGGAGATGAATATAAAATGAAAAATGAAGTGCAGCTCAGCCAAATAACTGTGACTGATACAAAGTCACTGGTGTCTTAGCTGCCCTGCATGAAGGATGGCAGGGCTGGTGATACCCAAAAACCTCTGAGAACTTCTCTTTTGCTTGATTTCAAGAGTTTAAGTTTTCTTTCCACATAATCAATCCCTCTTTGCTTTCTACAGTTACCTACAGCAAGGAATATTTGCCCAGGCATTAAAAAAAAAAGTATTTTCCCTTGTTTCATCCCAATTTATTGTTTGCTCATCTTTCTGAATGTCTGCTAGCATTAGTCATTTGTTCTCAGCGGTGCTCACATCCTGCCTGTGCCTGGGAGACTTTGAGGATAGCTGGCAGCAGAAAGCAGGCTGTGGGCCAGGTAGTTTGTTCTGGGCATGTATTGCCCCGATCTGCAGGTTGGCTACCCCCGGTTTTAGCTGTTAGACCCAGTTTTTCTGTAAGAATGAATCAAAGGCCAACCTCTCTGGTCCCTCACGAGGCTTCTCTACTAGATGTTTTGTTATCCTTCATAGCACTTTGTTTTTAGCTCTCCAGCCAGTTTTCAATCCATGTGACAATGTTCACTTCCAGGCCAATTTTGATTATTATTCTTTGCTGTGAGATACCCTATCATTTGCTTTGCTGAAATCCCAGAATATTTCCTTTACGTCATTGCCTTTGTCCAGTAATGGTAAAACTCCATCATAAAATGTAATCAAGACTGTCTGGCAAGATCTTTTATTTAGAAACACATGTGGCTTATTGCACATAATTCCGCTGCCCTCTTGATGTCTCATGATTATATTTTCAGTCTTAATGTTATATTAATGTGGAGGGAAAGGGGACACATGCACATTTGTTTCATACCTGACCTGATTTTTTATGCATTTACACATGTCCTATAATGCAGAGCATATATGCAAGGGAGCTGTGTTATTTTTCCATGTGGTTTAGGCTGTTTGTTTATTTTAGTTCATTAATTCTCGGTGAGAAGGTCATCCTTTCCCCCAGATGTTTATTACTTTCGCAAACCAAAAAAGATTTCTCTCATAACTTGCATCGCAGATCTAATACTTGTAAAATGCATGACCAATGCCAACGCAGTAATGGTTTCAAGAGCTTTCTATATGCAGAGCTGTGGTTTACCACCACGCCACAGCTTACCACAATTTAGCAGAGAGCCATAACTTTTACTCAGTAAACCAAATCTTGGCCAATTTGAAAACACAGTGCTGGGAGCTGGGTAGGGGGGGAGGGAGATTTGCGAGAGATTTGCTTCACTGATTTCTTTCAGATATTCTATTTAATTCCATTTTTAAAATTATTATCACAGATTCCCAGAAAGAAGGAAAAGGGTGACAACCAGGAAACAACCATTTGGATGTTGACAAATTGGAAAAGGCTGGTCCAAAGAGAGGACTGAGCCCAGAGAGTTGTGGTCAACAGAGTTAAATACAGTTGGCGACCAGTAACAAGCAGTGTCCCCCAGGGCTTGGTGTTGGGGACAGTTCTGTTTAATATTTTTATCAAGGACCAGGATGAGGGGATTGAGTGCACCCTCAGCAGGTTTGCAGATGACACTAAGCTGGGTGGTAGTGTTGATCTCCTTAAGGGTAGGAAGGCTGTGCAGAGGGACCTGGACAGGCTGGAATGATGGGCCAAGGCCAGCTATATGAGGTTCAACAAGGCCAAGTGCCAGGTCCTGCACTTGGGTCACAACAACCCCATGCAGCGCTACAGGCTTGGAGAAGAGTGGCTGGAAAACTGCCTGGCAGAGAGGGATCTGGGGATGTTGGTCAACAGCCGGCTGAATGTGAGCCAGCAGTGTGCCCAGGTGGCCAAGAAGTCCGACAGCATCCTGGCTTGTATCAGGAATAGTGTGGCCAGCAGGACCAGGGAAGTAATCCTTCCCCTGTACTTGGCACTGGTGAGGCCACAGCTTGAATCCTGTGTTCAGTTTTGGGCCCCTCACTACAAGAAGGACATTGAGGTGCTGGAGTGGGTGTAGAGAAGGGCAACGAAGCTGTTGAGGGGTCTGGAGTACAAGTCTAATGAGGAGCGGCTGAGGGAACTGGGGTTGTTTAGTCTAGAGAAGAGGAGACTAAGGGGAGACCTTATCACCCTCTACAACTGCCTGACAGGAGGCTGTAGTGAGGTGGGGGTCGACCTCTTCTCCCTGGGAACGGGCGATAGGACGAGGGGGAATGGTCTGAAGTTGCGTCAGGACAGGTTTAGGTTGAACATTAGTAACAATTTCTTCACCAAAAGGATTGTCAAACATTGGCACAGGCTGCCCAGGGAAGTGGTGGGGTCCCCAATCCCTGGAGGTATTTAAAAGACAGGTAGACAAGGTGCTTGGGGACATGGTTTAGTGGTGGGATGGCAATGCATAGTGGCAATTCTATGATTCTATGAAATTTGTCAATTCTATTTTCAACCTTAACCTCGATACCCCTCTGGTCCTTTTTTAGGTTCATATACATTTCTGAAAATGCAGAGTGCATAAGCATGGATGTTTCTGAGGTTTAAATACATTATCTCCACTCAAGAATTTTCCCTCCGCAGAATTCTTGATCACTTTGGGAGTACTCAGCTACTTCTGCATAGTTTGTTACTGACTGCGAGGAGAGCAGGCTTGGAAATAAACTCATATATATATATATGTGTGTGTGTGTGTGTGTATATGTATACACGTTTTGTTCTTGGAAATCTTACAAACATGTTTGATCGGGGAGATGAAGGATGTATATTCAGTACATAATGTAAAAATGAACTGGGTGTTTGGAAGGGGGTGGCTTGTATTTCTGATATGTCTGAAGTTGAATTTCTTCAAATAGAGCCTCTATTTTTGCCTTGATAACTTTAAGACACTGGTGGGACTTGCTAAAGAGATTTATTTTACTACCTGAAAGCTGAGTAGGCCTCCCTGAGCAGCTGGTGGTAAGGACAGGAGATAGGTTGAATTAAATCACCATAATGAACAGGGTTTGATTTAAGGAGAAAGAAATTTTTTTTAATGACATCAAATTCCACTTGTGACTTTTTCCTCAGCAGAGACAAGCGGTAACGACTTTACATTGAGCAAGATATAAATCTTTTTATCTGGTACTATAATAGCCAAGATGTCAAAGATAATGTTGCTTCCTTTAGAGTTTGTGGCATCCACTTGACAAGGCGAGGCAAGAGCCGCTGCCGTGCAGCACCGCAGCAATCATCACACCAAACATCAGGACACGAACAGTTTCTTTTCCTCTTTGTGGGATTTTCACTACAGACAAGTCTGTGCTAAACCAATATTTCACGTCAGTCATCCTGCGGGCAAAGATGGCAGCTGTCTGCTGTTCAGCATTTTTGTAAGTTTGGCCCAGAAATATTTTTCAACTGAGTTTGCTGCACTTGCAGAGAGGCTGAATTTCACAGTGGTCACCATCCCACGTGCCCGGACAAACAGACTCCGGGCTTCGCCGAGACGTGAAGTGAGTCAACCCTGAGGGGGTTTCAACTTTTCAATACTTTGGGGAATGGGAATTTGGATCCTGTCTCTAAATTAAGTTATCCTGTGGAAAACTGCTGAGTCAGCCCCTAAATTATCTCAGAACTCTTTTCAGTTCTGAAGTCACAACACTTAGATAAACAAGCTGAGCTCACAGTGGTACAGTCAGGAGTGGCAGAATGGGAAACAGCGGTACCTGGCTGAGAATGAAGGGGACAATGTCCAGGGGAGGGGAAGTAATTGGGGAGAATCAGGCTCAAGTCTGCAGGAAATCTAACTTGCTAAGCCCATTATTAAAAGCAAAAAAAGCAGGCCAAGCAAGTCAAGGTTTAAAATGTTTTGAACTCTGAAGATCACTTTAATTCAGAAACTTGCTAAAATATGGTTTAATTCATAAAATTCAGCTATGTAGGTAGAAGTTCCAAAAGTCCGTGCACCTTCTGATGGCCTGCCTTGGCTAGCCTTCAGAAAAAACCAAAACATCGAGTATTCTGGTAAAGCATCGCACAAGCCTTGCAATAGGCAGGAGACTTACTGTGGTTTGCACCCTTCCCAGCAGGGGTGCAGTCACCACTCCCGGAGACCTGCAGGAACAGCCTGGACAAGGGGTGCTGTGGGCCAGCGCCTTCCCATCTCAGTGACGGCTGTTGGAGGAAATAATCTCACAAGGTAATAACCAAAATGTATTTCTATAAAACTGGTACTCTAGAAACTTGCTTTTATAAGACAAGGCTATGTCTCAAACAGCAAAGTAAATTCAACTCCCTTCCACAAGCTTTCTGCTGCTTAAACTGGCTTTGGAGGTGGTGATTATTGCTGACTGTCTAGCTTCTTATGTAAAATAAAGGATTTTGACAGTGGGACCTAATCTTGGGGGAGGGTTTCTTTCCTATGGGTTGAAACTGTGAATGAAGGGACATTTGCAAATGCAAATGCAGAAAAGAAACTAGCCAATATTTGTGTGCAAGACTAAAGAAACACATATTTTCCGGCTGTTTATGGTTGCTCTCATCCATGGGCAAGCTGATTGCAAATGACGTCTCTGCCTGTGCTTGTCCGCAGTGAGCTTCCCCCCTCCCACCGTGAGAAGACGGGACCGCTTCCCTTGTCCTTTCCAGGCGTGACTGCTCCGTAGCACAGTGTGCTCATGTGGTCCTCATCTTGCCCCGCTTCGTCTGTCAGAACTCAGTATCGCGCTAGACCAGCTCAGCCTTGCTGGATCATTACAGTGGCAGATCAACAAATTTTTACCTTCTTCGCCACAGAACAGCAGCAACGTGTTTCTTTTCCCTATGACATAACAGGAAAATCTCCTTTAGGGTAAACCAGAGGCACTGTAATCTCTTCTGTGTGTCCTGGAGGGTTTTGCTTGTATGCATTTCTGGCTCTGCACCTTCCTCAGCCTCTTGCCTGTACACACATTTGTGTGCACAAACATCTGCCTGGACAGTTTCATTACTTTCCTGCCCATGGCTTGCTCCGGTTTCCTCCTGCAGTTTTCAGCCGAGGGCTCTGGCTGCCTGCGAGGCAGCACCGTGGCCCCCGGTGCCTGAGCTCCTGACCCACCCTCCCAGCAAGGCCTCGCATTTCCCTTCCATTCAACCGCACCACGGGCAGCTGCAACAGGAGCTGAACGGGTGGTCTGCACTTCCAGCCGGGAGCAGAGCCTGCAGCCCACCCTCCTGCAGCCCGCAGAGACGGGAGATGTCTGCAGTCGTAAAATCCAAACGGTGTGATCTTCATGAACCCACACAACTTTCTCTCCATGGGTTTGGGGTGAGTCCAGCACATGAGTTGGCACGAGCAGGAGAGCAGCCCTGCTGGGAAACGGCTGCTACAGTCCCTGGGTAAGGATGGGCGTCTTAAAAATCAAACCTCCAAAGCTGCTCTTTGCATGCTGGACTCGCGGGCTGGATGGACGTTATTATTTACTGCATCATCCAGGGCCAGAGAGGCTCCTGACAGTAACGGCAGTGACCTCTGCTTTGAAACTGAGTAATTGCCATTCGCTCCCAGCACGCGTGGTGTTGTACTGCAGCGGCACACCTCCCGCAAAGCAGCAAGTCGGCATCACTTTCCAAGAAATCATTTCAGTCCTGGTGCCCAGAGTGTGGCTTTGCACAGCCTGTCCAGGCAGCCAGTCTGCATGAAGACCCCACCGGCTGGGAGTGTGTCGAATTCCCTCCAACTCCTGTCCCTGAGCTCGGAGGAGACCTGGGAGCAGAGCTCTGCCTCTCGCTGTGCCTTTGCTGGCAGTGGCAGCGGCAGAGCACCGGCCCCCGCAGGCTGGGGTGCCGCGGCGCTTCACCGCCAGCTCCCGGCTCTGACATGTGTCGGGGCACTGCTGGCACATGATTTCGTGGCTTCACCACTGAATTCTGGGTTTATCTGGCGATATTTCTGAATTTTGCGGAGAAGTTGGAACCTATAAACTGCCGAGAGTGAAGACCTTTGCAGAAGGAGGCCAGATGAAGCAAACTGGTCCTTTTCCTTGTCTCCACTAACATCCATCCCCACATTGGCCTGTCGAGCAGAGATGAACGTTTCCTCTCTAAGTAAGAAATCATATGTTGATCCAGCTAACAAATTCCCAGTCATTCCGTGAAATGCCTCAGACACTAAATCTGATATCAGTTCCCTTCTCTCACCCTAAATCCTGCTTTTTTGACAACCATGGTTAATCATTCCTACCTTTCATGCCATGTGCCATGACATGAGCCACACCTCGGGAGCATAACGAGGTTGCTGCTCACCACTTCCATTCCCTTGGGCCTCTTTTATAAACTACGTCTGGCAAGAGGGTAGCCAAGCGCTGGCACTTTTATGTAGACGTATCCCATATTTATTGATGAAGATGTCTGCTGACTTGAAAGGCCATCACTTACTGCACACAGCCACTTCTTCATGCAAAGGACCCAGTTCCTCTCTTGTGCAATCTGTCCATCTGATCTTACTAATAGCAAAGAAAGAGACATTTGCTATTTCCTCAGCACGCAGGAGGCAATCGGCTCTTTTATGGGGTAATGACTTTAGAGCAAAATGTTACAGCCCTCTCATAGTCTTCGAATGAAACAGTAATGTGTAATGCCACTCTGAAAATATTAAAAATTATCACTTCACTGTAATACTCACAGCCTTTGGAGATGCCTACAGTTATTAAAAAGGTGGGAATTATGGCTTCACTCTGGAATTGTGCTGCTGGACATCAGTCAATGATAGTAAATAAGGGGAGGAGGGCTCTGCAAAGGGACCTGGGCAGGCTGGAGCGATGGGCCAAGGCCAGCTATATGAGGTTCAACAAGGCCAAGTGCTGGGTCCTGCACTTGGGTCACAACAACCCCATGCAACGCTACAGGCTTGGGGAAGAGTGGCTGGAGAGCTGCCCAGCAGAAAAGGACCTGGGGGTACTGGTTGACAGCCGGCTGAATATCAGACAGCAGTGTGCCCAGGTGGCCAAGGCGGCCAACAGCATCCTGGCTTGTAGCAGGAATACTGTGCCCAGAAGGGGCTGGGAAGTGACCGTGCCCCTGTACTCGGCACTGATGAGGCCCCACCTTGAATCCTGTGTTCAGTTTTGGGTCCCTCACTACCAGAAGAACATTGAGGGGCTGTAACAGGTCCAGAGGAGAGCAACAAAGCTGTTGAGGGGTCTGGAGCACAAGTCTGATGAGGAGCGGCTGAGGGAACTGGGGTTGTTCAGCCTGGAGAAGAGGAGGCTGAAGGGAGACCTTATCGCTCTCTACAACTGCCTGACAGGAGGCTGTAGTGAGGTGGGGGTCGGCCTCTTCTCCCAGGTAATGGACAGGTAGACAAGGTGCTTGGGAACATGGTTTAGTGGTGGGATGACAGTGTTACGTTAACGGTTGGACTTGATGATCTTAAAGGTTTTTTTCCAACCTAAACGATTCTATGATTCTAAATCAGAGAAGCTACCTGCATGCCAGATTACACATGAGTGTGTAAAGTCAGGCACCTGGTTTGAAATTGTTCATCCCAGTATTTTCCAGCTAGAGTCATCTACTCTGCTGTTTCCTTACAGCACAAGTTACAGATACTTTGCCCCATAAAGTACTTTCCAGTGCTGCCTTTCGAGTTTGTCCTGCCAGGCTGGGCTGGCTCCCAGCAGTGGAGGGCCTGGGGCAGGAGAGCAACTAGGATGATAAAGGGACTGGAGAGGAAAGGCTGCAGGAGCTGGGCTTGTTTAGCCTGAAGAAGAGAAGACTGAGAGGGGATCTCATAAATATTTACACATATCTTAAGGGTGGATGTCATGAGGACAGAGCCAAACTCTTCTCAGTGGTGCCCAGTGCCAAGACAAGGGGCAATGGACACAGACTGAAGCATAAGAGGTTTCCTGAGGAAAAACTTCTTTACTTTGAGGGTGACACAGCACTGGAACTGGCTGCCCAGGGGGGCTTTGGATTCTACTTCTCTGGAGATATTCAAAGCCCACCTGGACAATGTCCTGTGCAACCTGCTCTGGGTGACCCTGCTTTAGCAGGGGGGTTGGACTGCATGATCTCTGGAGGTCCCTTCCAGCCCCTGTTATTCTGTGATTCTGTGATTCTGTGAGGGCCACTGACGCCGTGTCACCAGGGCTCACATGCTCTGTCCCATGGGGTTCATGTCCCTGGCCAGATCCAGCACCACGGGGCATGAGCTTCGGTGTGCCTGCCCTGCAGTCCAGCCTGCCGGCATGGTATCTCCCAGATAGCCCCCGCATGCTTTTTCCCCGAGACTCTTCCACTTGCTCACTGACGTGTCTAACCTTATTTTTGAGGTCTGCTAAATATACACCAGCCATAGGCTTCAGCAAGCAAACCACAGAACCCAAACAAAAGAAAACTCATTCCTCATTTCCCTGATCAGACCCAAGCAACATCTACAATACTTCCCCAATTTAAACATGTGAGATTCTCCTGCCAGCCTCTGCAAAAAAAAAAAAAACCCAAACCATCCTCTCTGGCAAACACTGGTCAAGTTGCAATGCAGCATTGCACATCTCTGCACCGCGTGAGCCTGCCACCCCTCTTGGGTGCCCAGGGGCTGGAGACCAGCCCCTTGCTCCTTTGGTTGCTCAAGGAGTTGCTGCTAAAATCTTTTTTAACTGCTTAATGCAGTTTTTAGCGCTGTTCTTTGGATTCACTGCCAATGTGAGGGCAGAGCTATTTCTGGTGGGTCCCGCAGCACTGTGGCATCTTTTTGATGCTCTCCACATGATTGGCACTCAGTGCCCTAGTGCACCACTGGCCCTGGGAACAGTCTGTCAGAGAGCTCTTGTCATTTGTGTTCAAAAGAATAAACCCATGGTGTCCTTTGGTTACCTTAGAGGAGTACCTTTCCTTGCTTTTAGGTAGCATATTTTTTAAAAATGTGATATTCTGCAAATAGATTTGCTACACACAAAATAGAAAGCCTCAGACCCGCAACCCCAGCTAACAGATTATGAAAGTGAAGTGGCTCTAAATGATCTCTGTGCACATGTTCACTTTTAAAAACAGCTCTTAGATGTCTGTGGAAATCCATTCCCTTTATGCAATTTCCTTTTTTCTGCAGCACGCAGGATAAGACGGAGCAGCAAACCGTAGGCTGTTTCTATTCCGGGGTAGCCTGTAAGAAGTAACTGTGAGGTCCAGAAAAACAACAGCAGTCTTTGGAAAGAGAGAGCAGACTTGGTTCCCTGTCGGCAGCACTGCTCTCCTGTTCCCTTTGCCCTTTCTGTAGACGCTCAGCCCCACAGAAGCTGCTGGCTTCCCTCCTCCTCCACACAAAACCTCTTTCCTCCTTCTTTCTTCACCCTCTCACATTTACCTTCCCCCTCCCTGTTTCCCTGCACCCTGAGGTGCTTTTGCACTGCGGGACCTGACCAAGCTGTCCTGTTTTACGTTCCCGTCAGGATGCTGCTAATGGCTCAGCATCGCTGGCTGTCCCAGAAAGCCGCCCCTTCCTTCTCTGTCCCCCTCATCGCCGGAGCGGGTGTTGCACCCTGCCGCTTGCCTTGGGAAGCGCTCGCATCCTGCCCAGCTGCTGAGGGTCCCTCAGCCGTATTCCACCATATGGCACCACGTCCCTCCACCTTATTGCATTGAAAATATCAAGATAATCAGACCTGCCTCGCTGTGATTCATGTAACCATCTGTCTGGGCTTCCCACTATTCAAGTGCTGTAATACCCAGCCTGCTAGCCAGAATATAAGTGGGCTTTTACTGTCCAAATTTCTTAATCTAAACAAACAGGAAAGGCCAAATTCTGCTCTGGGTTCCGTTTGCACAAATCCCATTTGTGACATTAAATGGAGCTGTTTGAATCAGTCTGACCGTAGAGTTTGGCCTCGGGTTTTCCAACTGATTTATAGTGTCCATCTGGCTGTTCTTAATCAAGGAGAGCCTGGCCTGAGCACAGTTTTTAAACAATGCCAGTATATACAAAACTTAGTTATAGCCTTGGCCATGTTTGGTACCAAGGCTGATAACGCAGCTCTGTCCCGCTTGCGTCACTTTTACACGGCACTCAAGCTTTCAGGCACTGCCTGTCTGGTCCAGCAGGACCCTGCCTTAAGTAAAATCTCTGAAATGAGGATGAAAAACTTTCGAAGAAATTTTGGCTATGGACAATTTAACTGCTGTTGGGACTGCTTCTGTAAACCACTCTTCACCATGGGCTAACACATGTGTTTTCAGCTACAGGGAAAAATTTGGGAGGTAAACTGGTTGGCTCCCAGTTCTGCTTAATACCTGTGGTTAGCAGGACCCTGGGCAGACCTGGTCTCCAAAAATGTACACTGCAGCACCAGTGCACCTGAAATCCCTTTCCACAAAGGCAATGGCCACGCAAAGCTTCAGTCCTCTGTCCCAAGAATCAGCACTGTGATGGGAGGTCCAGCTCCCACCCTGCAGCTCTGTGGGCACCGTGCGTCTCGGGTCATCTTCCCCAGGGAGCCCCAGCTCTCCCTAGGGTCCATCTCCCAGCCCCATCTGGGCAGCAGCTAGGAGAGTCCATCCCAGGCTTGCTCATGGGAGACATGGACAGGGATGGAGGTGGCAACACCATTTGAGTACCTAAAAGTCTATTGTAAAGAAATGGGGCACCTTCCCGGTCTGTATGACAAGCAGTGACGGGCATACCTGGATCAGGGAAAGGCAATGAGACCCTTTCTAGCCATTTCAGGAGACTGTGAAATTTTAAGATTTTAAATCCTCCAGGATGCAGCCCTTAAGAAATCACGTTGTGTGGCCTATTTTTCCTACCAGGCTCTGTCCACTTCGCACTGCTGGCCAAGTGGGAGCCCAACACCAGCCAGTCAGTCCAATTCCTGGTGGAATTCAGTTAATACTGAAAAAGGGAGCCTTTGAAACTGAAACCTGTGTATTTTCTTTATTTTGAAAACAAATTACTCCTACAGTTCCTTATAGCCTGTGTGGCACGCCCAATACTGGTAATATTTTAAGACTACAGTTCTTGAAGCCCAGTGAACATGAGCAAACCTTAGCTTGCTTTTAAGAATTAAAAAAAGTTTCTTTTCCTCAACTTTTCAGATCCTCACATTGAAACAATGGAGCCTGCAGGGTAGAGGTCCCCAAATGAGCCAAAAGGCAAATAAAAGTGGTGTGAACCTGTTAATTTTAAAATCTCAAGATTTCTGAATGTCAGGAATCGGTGACATTAAATTTGCGGACAGTTAATGGAGCTTTCTGATCAGTCAGCGTGATAGAAAGTCTTTCGGATGCTGCCCACAGGATTTGTTATCTCTATAGCTCTTGGCTGGTTTAAGTTATTTTTTAAATTATTCTCTCTCGTTACAGTTTCATGTTACTTAACGTACAGCTGAAAAAAGACAATGTGTTACATCTAAAAACCAGGAAGAAGCAGGGAAAAAAAATGTCCTAAGTTTCCAAAAGCAATGCTGTCTCAGCCACGTTAGGCCTCCTAATCATTTATTGCAAAAGTTCATCTGAAAGTGGTGTCAGGAAGGGTAATAATGAAGCAAGATGGCACTCAGGGGAACCTACGTTATCACCTTTTTGCCTGTGTTTTTTCTCCAGCCAAGAAGGTCTCAGAACTCCTCAGAGATGCCTACAGCCCAGATATGTTCGAAGAGCCAGATGATAACCAATTTTTCAAAGATTCTTACAAAGCAGAGGAGTTGGAGCTGCGTAGGGGCCTTCGGTAGGGTCTTCCCAAACTGTTGGGCACTTCAGCACTGCCTGGCCTGTCCACCCAGGTGGCAAAGACAAGCCCTTGGGCACTGTTGGAAGGGAGAATTATTTATTGAGTGAAATGAAACCAAGGGCTTCAATGTCTTTTTCAAACAGCAGGGAAGCCCAGGGAGATGTGAGAGTGAAGGAGAACACCTCCGTTTGTCTGCGGCTCCCTGTGCGTGAGCAGGACCCCAGGATCCCACAGAAGTAGACTGACTCCTCTGCTTGTCGACTTCTGCTTTCTGGGTCAAATCAGCCTCTGCTGTAAACTGGTGCCCAGTTCCTTAGGATGGAGAGGAGCATGCTGGAAGGCATCTCAGCTCTGTGTTTGCATCCTTTGCATCTTCCCAGGCTAGACCATTCTCCTCTTCACTATTTTCCCAGTACCTTCCTCAAGGGGACTGGCAGCAAAAAAAAAAAGGGGTCCAATAATAAAGATAACTCACTTAAAATTTTCCCCATTAATGATATTGGCTTTTTTCTGCCCTTAAGCCATTTTTAATCCCTTTCAGCATTTTTCTGCCTATTCTGTGCCGTGCCTTCTGACCTTGCAAATCAATCTGTTGTGCAGTGCAATATTAAATGCCCCCCTGACAGCTGGATGAACCATGCCTACGGTTTCCCCCTCGTCCACTAATCCAGTAAGCAAATTTATCGGGTATGACCTACATTGCTCGTTGGAGAGATATGGTAATTCACACAAGAGCCTCTTGCGAGGCTGGAAGACACAAGCACGCAGCCCAAAGGCTTCACTAAAAGCAGCCAATTTCTGCAGACATCGTCCATGACCCAGTCCTGCTCTCGAGCGTGAAGTGAAAGTAAAATTAAAGTCAGTGGGGGGACATGTGAGTGGTTCTGGCACGGATGGTAAGAGATTCGGTTCTGTCATTTATGATGTGAGGTTATATTTGCTTCTAACGTCCTCACACCTGGGGAGCCTCCTGTCTTCCTTGTCAGAAGCAGCCTCACAGCACGGCTGGTGGGGCAGGGTGCCGCGTCCATCGCTGAGCTGGCTGCGGCCATCCGACTGAACCAGAAGGTGTGAAAGTAAAATGCAAGACATCCAGACCATTCCTGATGGATGTTTCTCTGACCTTGTCTTAAAAAATCGTTAATTGTCCTTATAATTAGAAAGTTTTAAAATTAAATGCTGCAAATTTAGGTGATTACCTCTTGTGTGCCAGACCGATCCCCAGGCAGGTAATGTAATGATGGAAAGAGGAGCTCTGAGTTCTCATTGCTGTTTTATAGGGGCTTGGTTCAAAATCCAGGCCAAAGTAAGGATTTCATTACTGCCTTACTTAGTGAAACTGTTACTGACACAGTCGCATTTTTTGGAGGATGAGAACAGGCGGGAAAATGAATGAGCATCTCAGAGCATGAAGGTGAGCACTGCTGCTCCACTCATGTCTCTCCCATGGGCTCAGGAGAGGAGTTTTCTTCTCTAACCTGCCCTGGGCATGTCCCTTGTGTATTCTGTGCTCATCACTATTTAATGTGGTGTCACTGTTGAGGAAGAAAAAAAAAAACCAACTGTGAGTTTCATACAGCAAAAATCAACATTTTATCCTTTTTCCCTCCAAAACAGATGATGAGCAAAGTGCTGACTTTCACCAAACATTTGCATTGTTGATGAACACGAGTTCGTGGAGAACAAATTTGTTTCCCTGATTTTTCTGACCATCTCTGCTCTCATTCCTGTTCCTCACAAACCAAGGAACAGGCTCAAGCCTCTCACTGCAAGTTGCCTCCCTAACCTCAAATAATTTTGAAGCTGTCTTCTCCACTTTCTCCCAGGTTTTTTGACAGCCTTTAACATGTATATACAAAAAAGATGTGGACAGGGTGGAGGGGGTCCAGAGAAGGGCCACCAAGATGATCAAAGCACTGGGAAGCCTGCTGCATGAGAGAACTGGGTTTGTTCAGCCTTGAGAAAAGGAGGCTCAGAGGGGATCTCATCATCATGTACCAGTATGTAAGGGGTAGCTTCAAGGAAGATGGAGACTCCCCTTTTACAAGGAGTTACATGGAGAGGACAAGGGGGAATTGACACAAGTTGCTCTTGGGGAGATTCCGATTGGACACGAGAGGGAAATTTTTCACAACGAGAGCAGTCAGCCATCGGAATAATCTCCCCAGGGGAGTGGTTGACTCCACCACATTCGACACTTTTAAGACTCAGCTGGACAGGGTGCTGGGCCATCTTGTCTGGACCGTGCTCTTACCTAGAAAGGTTGGACCAGATGATCCCTGAGGTCCCTTCCAACCTAGGATTCCATGATTCTCTGTAAACACGAGAACTCCCACCCGTGTGCGAGGGTACTTATTGGTCTCTGATGTGAGAGAAGTTTGACCAGAAATTGGTAGTTTCATAAAGCTCTATTAATGGAAATATTAAATAACACGTCAGATGGAGCAGGTTTCAAACTCCCACAAGACACTCATGTGATGTAATATCTCCTTGGCAACACTACAGCGTGGGATTTGGCAGTATGTGTCGGTGATACTACAGATTGTATAGTGTGGGACTACTATAGCTGCTGTCCACTGGAACCATGCATCCAGTCTTTCAAGGCTTTCTACACCCTGCCTGCTAAAGGAACCTACACAGCAACCAATTTCCAAAGCTAAAAGCTGAGGTCTCTGTTTCCTTTGCTATAGACTCAAGTAGCAAGGGCACAAAAATCACCTAGCCCCAAATTCTGGATGTTTTCAATAGGGTTTCAGCATGTCCTGGTGTACTTCACTAGACATCTATAGGAACAGCTACACACCGAAAGTTGATAATTTCTTTTGATAAATCGTGACCCACATCTAATATTTAACTTGAATAAACCAACTTTCTAGTACCAAGATACTTGTGGGGAAATTTGTGTTTAGACACTAAAGAGAAACTTTAGTTTCTGGTTGCTCTGGCTTGAATAACCCATTTTCATCATACTACCTTTGTAATTTTGGGTAAAGCCACAGATGCATTTGTACACAGCAAAATGAGATAATCTAAGAGGAATACGTCAAGCCAGACTGCAGAAAGAGATAATACTTTGAGTGGATGAAGCAACACACAATATGAGATGCTGGTAACGTGGAAGGTTATGTACCAGATTACATTTCCAAAAAAAAGAAGAGACAAAACAAGTTATTTCTTTCCCCTCCTGAGAAACCACTTTTAGGCAAGCCTCAGGAATTAGCATTGGATCTGACACCCCCCCTTCTCACCCTCTCCCCTGTGCAGCAAGCAAAGGTGTCTCAGCAAGCTTCCCCAGCCCAGGCTGCTATTCTGTACAGCGCCAGCTCAGAAGCTGGTGAAGCAGGTGTCACTCCACGTGGATAATAAAGCTGTAGCAAATTGGCTACTGGGTGTGCTCCCCAGATAGGGCTTTTTGGAATCAGTAGAAAGCTATCCTTTGGTCTGGGTGGTGGGGGAGCCGCCGTCCCTGGGATGCTGCCCTCCCCAGTGGGAGATCAGCCAGGCTGGGCTCTCACTCATGCGATGCTGGATGTGAAATCCATGCCGAGGCTTTTGGAGCAGGTTGCTCTCTGTGCAGCAAAATCCCATCTGAGGAGCGCCGGTGGGGTGCACAGGGGGGTGGGATGCACCGGTTCAGC
>NW_009258651.1:761282-769405 GCF_000687185.1 Egretta garzetta
CAGCATCACCAACGCAGCCTGCAACTGCAACACGCTCTGCAGTCTGCCAGCCAAGGGCCTGCTTGTGCACAGACATGTACGTGTTTAATCCTGTGTACAGTGAGTAATTCCCTTGGCTTTGGGTGCATGGGACTAATTTGGATGCGATTCTTTGTAGGCACGAGTCTTATGTGTCGTTATTATTGATGTAAACATACGCTCAGCATCAACATAAAGCTGTTCCAGCCGCAACCACTGGACTACAGCCACTCTGCCCCAACTTCTTGCCAGTGTATTTCATTCAGTACAGGTTAAAACGGAAGAGAAATCACTCTGCATGGAAGCAGCTAAAACCAGAAAGCATGCGAGAGATCACCATTTATCGCATTTTCCTGTTTATTGCCCCTGGGGATGCTTGAGTGCGTGCGATACTCAGTAGCACAGGTGACAGCAAGGACATGGCAATCTGTGTGGCAGTTATCTTTCTGGTGTATGCAACACAGAGAGGTTATTTATTTCTGTATATTATTAACGTGATTTTTTTTCCTTAAAGTACAGAAGGAAGGCACTGAAGAATGATCGCTTCTGTCCTTGCAGCGTGGCACACAGCTCAGTAAAAAGGGAAAATATAAGACCTTGGTGCTAATCGTATCCTGACTAAATCCCATATTTCGGGGTGAATTTCATCCACCCGTCACAGCAGTGCAAACTTCCCCAACTGTAGCATCCTCCAGAGCTGCTCAACCCTGACCTGGAGGATACCACCTCTGAGGCTAAGAAACTGGATGGTATTCTGGTTTTCACCCCCCTTTTACTGTAGTGAAATATTTCCAATAAAAATAGGAGCTGTGCAATGTATGGCTCCAGCGTTTGCCAAATGACAGCAGCACTGGGACTTTGCAGTTTAGAAAATCCCTTGTTCACCCTTATGTGATGTGTGAGATCATGGAAAGACAGAGCAATTCGCCTTCTGCCTGCCAAACACCCAATCACCATTTAAAAACTTTACAGCATCCCTTGGTGGATATATATTAGCACCGCTTAACTACTTGCAGATATTTTTTAGAGAAAGTAAATTAGAAGTATGAAAATCAAGAGATAAACAGGGCAGCCCTTGTAGCAGGAAGAAGCCACAAATGCAGGGAAAGTGAGTCTTGGGAAACCATTCCCCTTCTCAAACGGGCAAAGAACTGGCCTTTTAGGTAAACACGCTCATTTAGTATCTACTGCTACCACCGCTTACAGTAACATGCATGTTTTTAGGGGCAGCAATAGGAGAGACCATTTCCCTGGCTAGTTGCATGCCGTTAGGTAAGCCCTCGAGTGTCTCTTGCTGTTGTTAACAGGCTCGAACAAGTGCAGCAGGGTCCATCCCCATGGCCACCTGCCTCCCCAGCCCCAGGAGGACTCGTTTGACGAGGATCACGGCAGAAGCCAGGGATGGTGAGGATCTGTGCAGAGGCTTCACAGGTCCCAGCATGGGAGGTGACACTGGGGCGATGGTGGAGCTGTGAACACAACTCTGGAGGTTGGAGGCTTGAGGCCAGCATCGCTCATGGTTGCGATGAGAAAGCAGAGCAGGGCAGTACCAGTGTGCTTAGCTGGATCAGCTGGCCAGACGTACTGGCCAGACATACATAGAGCCCTGCACCACGGACTGGGAAAAGTGCCCACACACTAATGAGTACAGAGACACGGCAATTAGCTTGTAAGCGGTTTGGATTAGGACCATCTGCACCGTGCTTATACAATACCTGCTGCAACGGGCCCTCAGCCTGCCTTGCTGAAGTGCGCCTGCAGGACGAACACCAAGAGCAAGTAACTCACATTTTTCCTGTTATCACTGCATGTCCTTTTGGAAGAAGTGGGGGAAATTATTTTTCAAAAGAACATCTTGTTATAACAACTCTGAGAATTTATGCTCAGAGCGGCTCAGTCCTGCACTCAGTAACGGTTTCCAGCCAGGCAGCAGAGCAGAGACATATGCAGTTTTTTGGACAGGATGGGAGAAGATGGACTGGAGACAATTCTGCAGAAGATTCAAGTACATTTCCAGGAAAAGACAAATGATTCATCCCACTTCTAATAGCGGTTATAGGCATAACTGCGAAAGCAGTAGCACAGCATAAGGAATCAGCTTAATTAAGAGAGACCAGGATGACATAAGTTCTGACAATCAGAGAGAGGAGAAGATTTTTGGTGCAGTATCTTCAGGGGAGGGGATGAAACTTTCCAACATACAATCACCAAATCAGAATTAACAGCTCAGAACATGCATGAAAGAATAACCAGGAAAGGGGTCCTGAAAACCACCAAGGTCTAGTCCAGCACCAGGGGAGCAGCTCATGCCCTCTGCTCCCAAAATTAAACTTCCTATTCATTGTACCTTATAGTTTAGCAGCTCATGGTAGGAAAGATTTCAGAGATTAAAAAAAAAAGTTATGTTCCTGAGATAAAATTCACCTACTTGCTTTTGTATTTGTAAGACGGCCCACGCTTTGTGGGGAGAGGACATGTGCAACCAGTTTTGCATCTGTCGGGGAAAAAGGCTATCTGCTATCTGCTAAGTTTATCTGAGCATTCACCCAACCAGTAGTGAAACAGCAATGGTTTTGAGGCAGAGCAATAAGGCAGGGGTCTGACATGGGGTGTGATGTATCCAGGGATATACGCTATAAGGTTAACTGGGTTACATGGATGCGCTGCAGGGTCAGCAGTGCCACCTGGCATTGTATGGTCCTGTGTAGGGACTGTGTAGGATTTTCTTTTCACAAATCCAGCTGTGCTTTATAAATCCAACATAAATTAAGAAAATTATGCAGTGACTGTAGATCATACATCTAACTATGCATTAGGGTCCATTATATGCAGAAGTTCTGGGTTTTACTGATCTCGCTGCGTAAGTCCATGATTCCAATGAAATCTTACATAAAGCTCCTAGAGACTTCAGTGAAGCCAATGGTTAATGCGTTTTCCCACGTAGTTTGCAGAAGTCTCATTTCTGAGCACTGACCAGAAGCTGAGAGAAGGGTCCAATAAATTAGTTCATACCTGAGGATTTCCCTGCACTCAATTCCCTACCCTGTGAGAGATTTCTCAGTGTCTTGTGCAAATCATAGAATCATTTAGGTTGGAAAAGACCTTTAAGATCATCAAGTCCAACCATTAACCTAACCCTGCCATTCCACCACTAAACCATGTCCCTAAGCACCTCGTCTGCCCGTCTTTTAAATACCTCCAGGCACGGGGACTCGACCACTTCCCTGGGCAGCCCATTCCAATGCTTGACAACCCTTTCAGTGAAAAAATTTTTCCTAATGTCCAACTTAAACCTCCCCTGGTGCAACTTGAGGCCATTTCCAAAATGATGCAGGATCTGTGTTCCCATCTCTCAGATGAGGCTAATGCTTCCTCACCGAAACAGGAAAGTATGTGGAAGGATGGCATGGAGGTCAGGACCCACGATGGAGGCAGGGTGAAGAACCAGAGGTTCAAGCTGAGTCCAGAAGAGCTCTCAAAGAGGATGGGCAAAACCCCGCATTCATTGAAACCCCCACAAGCAGAGGGGCTGTGCAGCAGCGCAGGGAGAGTCCCTTCCTGCAGGCTCATCTGAGCTGTAATAAAACTTCCAGAGGGAGAGCACAGTGACCTCATGGGAGGAAATCTGCCTCCTATCCCCTTCCAGAGTATGACTGCTTATGTAGTACACAGCTTATTGGTGTACCTGGTTTAGTCTTCAGTGTCTCCAAGGACGCATCTCCTAATGCCTGTGGCAGAGAATTAATGAAATTTTAAGCAGTGAAATGATACCAAATATTGTCAAGAGTATCAATCCCTCCAGTCAATGAGTGCTGCAGTAGTTCAGTTCAACCTTGAGCAGGTGTCCTTAGCACCGCATCCAGAGTCCAGACCAAGAATTGCATTTATGGGTTCAAAAACTTGAATGGATTCAAAAATTTGAGTAGAAAGAAACTCTGACCAAAGCCAACAGCCTACAGAAATTACAGTGGATTGAGATGATGGGATGCTCATATCAGCTGCTCCCCAGGAGGCTTTTCAGAAAGCTGGGCAGGTCCTGCTTTTTCTTCCTGGTAGGGGAGGTGCTCCCCAGCCACCAACCTAAACAAAAAGACAAGGTGACCCAGGAGAGCAAGAGCTTCATGCTGTGAGCTCATAACCATTTGGAAACAGCCAGCATACTTTTTTTGTGGTGTGCAGAAGCGCAAATGTTAAATGCTGCTGTCCCATAGACTCGCCCTGGCCAGAAACCACAACGTGAGCCCCCTTCTCGTGCAGCAGCATAAGGGCTCTGCATCCACAGCACTCGGCTCGCTGCGAGCACCTTGCTGGAGCCTGTGGCAGGAAAGCCATACCACATCTGGCCAAGGTTTATTTCCAGGACTGATCCACATCCTGGAGCATGGAGTCTCCCAGGCAGCTGGATATAGGGGGTTGGGCAGATTTTGGTTACCCAAGCAACTCATGTGTTATGATTCCTAAACAACTGAGATGTTGGAAGGCTGGGGACACTTGAGCGAAATGGTTATGGAAAATAAAAATAGTCTTCCAGCCATGCAGATGCACTGTGTGGTAAGATCTGCTTATTTAACTGCTTTCAACTCCTCATCATTTTCTGGATGGCCAACAGATTACCAACTATCAGACCAGATATTCTATTCTCCTGCTTTCCTTTATTAAATTCAGACACTTGCAAAAGAAGAACCTGTCCAGAAGGAGTGCAAGCAGACAGCCAGTGGTGCCCCTCGGGTGCGCTGCCTACAATCAGCCGTTCACGGCTTACAATTGTTTCATTAGGCCGAAGGAGCTGTGAAACACCAACTGAGATTGCAAAAGGGGAGGATAAAGATTACTGAAGGTCAGGGCATTGGATCTTGATGCAACACCAATCAGCATTACTCCAGGGACACCAGTGCAGCAGCTCAGTTCACTGGACACCAACGATAACCATTTGCAGATCACCTTCATCATCACATTTTGAAATTTCAGTTATGTTCACCTGGAAACCATTTTGATCTGAGAAGTGCCGTGTTCCAGTCTCACACACCAAGCTGATTGCCAGCCACCTGTGCTGAACAGTTTCCACTGCAGATCAGTGCCTGTAACCCCGATAACCTTCATTTAGCTTCACACCTTCTGGCCTGGAATCAATTCCCCAGTCATTTAATTTGCGGCTTATAATTAATTATGTAGTAGCTCATGTTGATCAAGCATTTGTTAACTGCCAAAATACCTGCTTCATGAAAGACTGTGTTTCTATAGCACATGGTGTCCTCACAAGGAGAAGGACAACATGGAGCTGGTCAGGCAGAGCAGTAGTTTTGTGTCAGCTGGTGTCATGTATTTCAGCTCTGGCAAAATTAATCAGAATTCTCTTTTTCCCCTCTACCTGCTCTGAACCATGTTTGCAAAGGTCAGCTGGCACTCACAGGATACAGCATTAACAGGAATCTGCCAATTACTTGAGATATCCTATCGAAATGTTTTCACAGCAAGCTTTTTGCAAGTACAGGTACAACATGAGTCACATCTAAAGTAAGCCCCAGAGTAGAAGTCACTGTGATAAGCAGGCTAAATCAAATCAGTTGGTCTGACTCACATCTCCTATTCGTCAACTTTGCAGTGATCTGACAGTCAGGCTACTTGCATGTACACCAGTAATTCAGAGGGAAACGCAGACCAAGAGAGCTAAGCAGCCTTGTGTAGAGGCAAAAGGAATACAAGTCACAGGACATAAGAAAATGTCAAAAATGCCATAGGACATAAAAATGCCATATGAATGTCATAAACATCATAGGACATAAGAAAAATGATCCTACCTAGTTGACGTCTGTCCACGAATGGGTAGAGCAGCCATCAGCCTGAGCAGACACCACTCAGCTTTGAACATTCAACTGATATGCAGTGTGCCAGCCAACAAGCTAAGCAAAGAGATTGCGAGCTGCTTCAGATAAAAATGGATCATAACGCTTATCTTCTGCAGCAGTCCCAAATACCCAGTGGCCAAAACCAGTATAATAACAAGATAACAAAACTATATCTACGTCAGTATGATTGTAGCTCTGCAGTCCTAGGCAGCCCCCACGGTACTGTACTGGCCCAAGGCGAGGGCAGCCTCTGGATACCTGCTTTGGAGAGATGAAATTGGGCAAGAAAGAGATACTGCTCTCTCTTCCAATGGCCCCATTCTGGCCTTGCAGTCCCCCCTCTTGCCCACACCACCCAACGTGCTCATCAGCCGGGCGTGGAGGGGTGCCACTTACCCAAGAGCATTCACCAAATGCAATCAGCAGGGAAAAAGCTATGCATTTACTGAGTAGATAGCAGATTTTGACTAGTCCTCAGGAACTTTTTGCTCTGCCAGATCCCTGCCCATTGACCCAGTCTATGAGTCTCCCTCAAAATGTTTTAGGTCCAAGGTCTGTTTGACAGGTTCATGTTCATTGAGGGTTTTCAAGGTCATCTGGTTCACTAAGAAAATGGTGGCTTTGCATATCAGCAAATGTATAAAGTGCATAATTTGACACTTCAGTAGTCCTAATTTAAAGATTGTGGATCAATTTGTTAAAATAATCCTGGAAATCAACAGTCTAACTTAATCTTACAATCATAGAATCATTTAGGTTGGAAAAGACCTTTAAGATCATCAAGTCCAACCGTTAACCTAATGCTGCCTTCCCACCACTAAACCATGTCCCTAAGCACCTCGTCTACCCGTCTTTTAAATACCTCCAAGGATGGGGACTTGACCACTTCCCTGGGCAGCCCCTTCCAAGCTTGACAACCCTTTCTGTGAAAAAAATTTTTCCTAATGTCTAACCTAAACCTGCCCTGGTGCAACTTGAGGACATTTCCTCTCATCCTATCACTTGTTACTTGGGAGAAAAGACCAACACCCACCTCACTACAACCTCCTTTCAGGTAGTTGTAGAGGGCGATAAGGTCTCCCCTCAGCCTTCTCTTCTCCAGGCTAAACAACCCCAGTTCCCTCAGCTGCTCCTCAGAAGACTTGGGCTCCAAACCCCTCACCAGCTTTGTTGCTCTCCTTTGGACATGTTCCAACAATGCAACGTCTTTCCTGTAGTGAGGGGTGATGCTTAATTTAGCATCTCTGAGGAACATCAACACTCTGAATTTTAAGGTCCACAACCGTTTTGGAAATTGTGCTCTTTCCAGGAAACGTGCCACCACTAAGAGAGCTCTTTCATACCAGAAGTTCCTCATCATTCATTTCACTGATGAGATGTTTTGGGATGAATCACACATTGCTGGAGTTCGTTTTGAGGGCTGTCTTGTTCCCATCCCAATGTGAAAGTTCCAGTTCTACCATGAAAAATGTGATGGTGCACTGAGACATGGAAGTGACAAGCAACCACATCACTTGATGTTTGAAAACCTTTTAAGTCGGGTAGTTGGCATCATGACTTCAGAGAAGTTTTACATGTGAAAAACACCTGTTGAAGCTGCCAAACCCCAGGTACTCCATTTTCCCCACTGGAGTCAGCAGCAATGTACCACTAGACCAATATCTTATCATAGAATCATAGAATCATAGAATGGTTTGGGTTGGAAGGGACCCCTAGAGGTCATCTAGTCCAACCTCCCCGCAGGAGCAGGGACACCGCTAACTAGATCAGGCTGCTCAGAGCCCCGTCCAACCTGGCCTTGAATGTTTCCAGGGATGGGGCCTCCACCACCTCTCTGGGCAACCTGTTCCAGTGTTTCACCACCCTCATTGTAAAGAACTTCTTCCTTATATCTAGTCTAAACCTACCCTGGTTTAGTTTAAAACCATTACCCCTTGTCTTGTCACTGCTGGCCCTACTAAAAAGATTTTCCCCATCTTTCCTATAGGCCCCCTTTAGGTACTGAAAGGCCGCAATCAGGTCTCCCCGCAGCCTTCTCTTCTCCAGGCTGAACAAGCCCAACTCCCTCAGCCTGGCCTCATAGGAGAGGTGCTCCAGCCCCCGGATCATTTTTGTGGCCCTCCTCTGGACCCGCTCCAACACTTCCATGTCCTTCTTGTGCTGAGGGCTCCAGAGCTGGACGCAGTACTCCAGGTGAGGCCTCACCAGAGCAGAGTAGAGGGGCAGAATCCCCTCCCTCGACCTGCTGGCCACGCTTCT
>NW_009258651.1:769597-798397 GCF_000687185.1 Egretta garzetta
TCGCTGTCTAGTCATTGATGAAGATGTTAAAGAGCACCGGTCCCAGCACGGACCCCTGAGGGACACCACTCGTCACCAGTCTCCATCCGGACATCAAGCCATATACTTTCAAAAGCCTTTTTATTAAAAGAAAACAGGCAAAACCAGCTAATAAACATTCTGTAATTTAGAAGAATTGTGCCTGTTAGTATATTAATCTCCAGGAACAAGACAAGCAAGTTCCTGGAGCTGGCTAATGGGCACGGCCCATCCCAAAGATCAAAATCTAATTAGGATCCCTTACCTCAAACTAACATGCATTTAAATTGTTCTGTGTGGCAACGAAAAGGCAAGTCCGCTGTACTTCAGGCAGGGAGGTCCAGAGAAGGCCTCACCCCCTGCTTGTGTGAAAAACAGACCAGAGAAGTGGCAAATGCCCCATACCTGGAAACAAAATTCAAGCTCAAGTTGGACAGGGCTCTGAGCAACCTGATGCAGTTGAAGATGTCCCCACTCATTGTAGGCAGGGTGGACTAGATGACCTTTAAAGATCCCTTCCAACCCAAAACATTCTATGATTCTATGGTTAAAAACAAATCTTGAGGGAGATCTGAACAATTTAATTCTTCGATTGAGGCAGGTGGGTCCCTTGGAGCAGGACAATTCAATGTCAGATGTGCTTCTGGAGACCTGTGTGGTTTTTTAGTTAAGAACCTAGTAGCAGCTTAAAAAATAAGGAGATTCTGAGTCAAACTTGCAGTCTTTTCCCACCGATATTAATTGGTCAGGCAGTCTATGGACCAATGTGCAATGGACTAATTTGGGACAAAAAGCACATTTTGCATACTATATATGTCTGATGTCACCACTGCCAAATATTGCAAGTATTGCAGTAAATTTTGCCACAGGCAGAGGTGGGCTTTATTTCTACAGGCACCCACCATGCCGTGTTATCCAGCTGTGATTATGCTTAAATAGAAAATGGGGCACCTGTTAATAGCCCAACAGTCCTTCCTCCTCCATTCCTCCTCATTCCCCTCTGCTGCAGCAAGCAACCAGCTGGGGTAGGGACAGGGGACCAGGATGTCCCTCTCGCCTTCAGGTTGCACTGGCTCAGGCGTAGCATGAAGCCACAGCCTCACCCTGCCCCCAGGTTTCCACAGAGACACTCTCTGCTTCAGAAGTCACTGGAAACAAACAGCCTCGCTGAGCAGAGACCATGCATGCAGGTGTGTGTATGGGGGGGTAGACTGGTGGTGTCCCTTTACATTACAATGAAGTTTATACTCAGGATAAGGAATTACCAGCTTCCCCAGTGACAGTGTGCAGGCACCAGCCTTCAGTCGTGTGCTCACTCAGCACCATTGGGGATGCAGAGCTGTTTCCCCAGTGCCACGCAAGCTTTGCTGCCCTTGTAAGAGGGAATGTTTTCCAGGCCTTTGCCCCATCTCTCACCCCATGCTTCAGCTGGATGAAGGCAGGGTTAGCCAGGTCCTGGCTTGAGCTGCCAACAGCCTTGTCAGCACCGTGATACCTGTGGGTATCACCCACGCTCCCGTGGGTGTTTTCCTTCCCCAACAAGCCATGTGCCATGGTATGGACATTGCAGGCGGCTTCACCCAAAGCTTCCCCTGTAGGAACGACACTTCTGGGGCACAGCTCCTCTCACCAAATGTCCTCCTTCCTCCTAGGCAGAGGCAGGCTGAGACGTGCTCAATGTTTGGTTACAGCAATTCAACACTGGTGCAGCCAGGGCTGGCTAGCGGCAGCTTGGCAGCTTCGGGACCTAAGCAAGTAGGCGAGAACTTGGGAAGCCCCATGAATGGTACGCTGGCAGCCTACCTCATCTGAACAGCCTCTGAGTGCCCACAGGCAGGGAAAAGGAGAAAGCCTTGGTCTAAACAAATTTATAGATGTGGTCCAAGGAATAAATGCTGGAAAGTGCTGCCAAGAGGGAGCAATAAAACAGTAGGGTAAACAGATCCATTGCGGCACAGCATGCATCCTGCTGTTCCTTGTGTTTCTCCTGTTGCTTCTTCTAATCATCTGCACTCTACTCTCTCAAATTAATCAACATTTGCACTGGGTAACTGACTGCGAGTGGAGCTCAGGATAAGCAGACACTTTAAAATATGTCCTTATTAACCTCTGTAATCCTCCCCGTGCTTGTTAAAGGTGATGGCAATTTACTATATATCATTCTATTCCATTTAGTATTTTTCTTTAAATAAAATTTCATTTTTGGTTTTTTGTCTGTTCTACCAGCAGAGAGGGGAAAATATGACACTAACACTGTCCTTCACTCTGCGGGGAAAAGGATAAAAGCCAGAGGTCTGTGGGAACAGCAGAAAGCCATATTTATAAAAGATTCACCTCTGTTCTCTTGATTTGTACTAAATGCATTTATTAGAAATGCAACTGAGTACTCGCAAGGGCATTGTCAAATTAAAAATTACCACGTCTCTGCCTGGAAATTACTTACTGTCCCTTGCTACAAATAAAACCGTAGCTCAGTATAAATTAAAACAAGGCAGAAGTAAAAGTCTCTGTTATTCTTTGCTCTTTCCCCCCCGCCCCTAGTTTGTGCATTCCCCCAGCCCTTTATCTCGCAGCAGCCATCTATTGCCTCTCGGTATTTAGTCACTCTCCCTCTTCACAGGTTTGTTGTACAGTGGTAGCAGAGGGAAAAACATTTTCTTTTAAAAAATGGTATGGGAAGGTGGGAAGAAGACAGAGACCCTTTCCACACTTTTAAGTCAAGTAAATGTAAACTGCAAGGTAAAATGTAAGTTAAAAGAGCTTAATTTTTTGCCTTGCTGTGATTTTTAGTAATGAGTTCATTGCTTGCTTTTCTGTCGTTTGTTGCTGTGCACCTTAATCACCTTATTTTTAATTATGAATGAGTGTGCACTTTTAGAAAGGGAGAGGTGGCTATTGTGGCGGGGCAGAAGTCTCTCCCGTTTCTGTTTGTCTTCTCTGAGTTGGGGGAACAGTCCTTCACAAGCAAAGCATAAAAATCAGGAAACAGTTATTACTACAGCATATTGCTTCCAGCATATAGGTTACTACAGAGATGCTGGAAAAGCCCCTGCACCACCCTTCCGAGCTGTTTTTAAGTGCCTTATAATAAGTGTGCTTTCCAAATCTTCCATAAGCTCAGCATCAAGTTATGCTATAAGACTTGTCTGAATTCATATCCTTTCTGCATTCAGAAAGAAAGGGCAAATATTTGGCGAACCCATAATAAATTAAGGATGGATGGATACTAAGAGCAGAATAGGCTATTCTTAGAATTATGTAAATGTGATTTAAATAGAGTTTCTCACAGAGGTTGTGCAGAGAGCTAATGGGAGAATCACATTTCTAATGTACCAAGCTATTTTGGAGTCTGGATGAGCTCTTTCTCTGAAAATTAAAATTTTTCCAATGCCACCAAAAAGAAAGAAAAAAATGTGAACTTTGTTTTAATCAAATGCTAAGTTTATTCAGGTTAGTTTTCAAATACCTAGAAGTTGTTTGGGGGGTTGGGGTTGCACTGGGGGCTGATTCCAGGAAACCAAACCACAGCTTCCAACTTGTGCATGAGTTTCCTGGGCTCTTGGCGAGGCAAACATGAAGCCCCATCCTCCTCCACCAGGTACCACAGATGTCTCTTTTTGGGACAAGCTGAGCAGCCCCTTCATGCTCTGAAGGGTGCTCTAGGGAAGGGGTAGCAGACAACACTTCCATGCGCTTCCACGCATGCAGGCAGGTTGGCGATGCAATGCTGAACAGAAACACACCCCTCTGGCAACTCAAGCCGAATGACTTTGCTCTTTACATTACATGTTCTGTTCCTGCCACCGGCTTCCTGGCCTTCGTCCCCTCCTGTGGCCCTTGTGCTGGACCCACACCCCTACCCCAGTGCTCAGATGCAAAAAGGCCCCCTCTTACAGCTTCCCAAGCAAACCAGCAAGCACTACAGAGTCAGTTCCTCATGGGTTATTCAAAGTGGACTGTATGTACACTCCTTGTATTGCTTAAAAGCCTTTTATGAAGCAGTGGACCCCGGGGAGCATTGCTGGCCAGCAATCCACCTCTCATTTCATTTGCCCCACCAGCCTGAATATTTATGAGGTGGCATGTTGATTTGATGGTATCTGGTTCCACATGTAATGCTGATGTCATGTGTTTTAGATTTAAAATGCCAGTTTCATTTTGTAGTGCATAATAATTTGTTTCTTTGGCAGTCCATAAAGAATTGCACTGAATCTTGGCACGTCTGGCTGCAACACCATGGAAGGGGAAGCAGGAGGACTTGGTGTACACTAGGGCTTGTGCCAGGGGTGGTGCAGTTTATGTTCTCTGTCTAAAACAACGGCTGACATCAAGATACTATGCATGCCCAGAGCACCTTCTACTCCAAGAATTTTGCCAGCAATAATGAATGAGGTCTTGCAATATCTGGGCAATGAGCGTTTGTTGTTAAGACCCACCCCACAGCATTTGATGTCAAGATGGAGAAAATGAGGAAAAGCATCCTGCTAAGGTTACAAAACCCACATGGAAGAGGGAGGTGAACCCATCTTCCCCAGCTCCCAGAGTTTCACAAGAACCATCCCTCCTCTCCTAGATACAGGCACCACCAGCATTTGGCCCTGTCTCCTGTAAACATTGCTTTGATTAGAGGCGGCCCAAGCCTTCAAGCCTATATTCATTTTTTTTTCTGAAACTAGAGTCCTGCATGTAAACTATCAAACCTCCTACCTAGTTTAGAGCCAGTTCCCAGTGCAGAACAAGAAGGGTACATTTGGGAAACAGATGCTCAAAGAAATAGACAAACTGGATAAAGAAACAGAAAAACAAACATTTTTCTGGCCTAAAATACTGATGAACAGAACTTAGACCTCGAAGGGAATAATAACAGGAACCAGTGAGGCATGCAATCCCCACCGCAGTAAATAAAGGTATTGCTATCAGATACATGCATGTATGACATTTCATGTGCATTTACATAGGAAACAGAGTCCTTCCAATACCTCTGCCACTTGCAGAGGTGTCTGTGCCGTGCTGGAGCTTCCCAAACGCTTTGGGCTGGATGCTGCTTCCCATGCGATGGGTACTAGCACGGTCCCACAGGCGTATCTCCATCATGTCGCCTGGGGTGTGTGAGCTCAGGGCAGTATTTCTGGAAGAACTGTAACTTCGTAGTGCTGTAAGCAAATTCATTCAAAAGGCGAGCGCTTTCTGTCCAGGCCAGTGTAAAAAGCACCCTGCTAGTGCGCTGCTGGTAGTGTACATGCTGGACCTACAGCGGGTAGGTCTGTGCTGTCTCCTGTCTTTGCTACCCGTTCTGCCCAGAAAAAATAATCTACCCTTGTGAAAGCACCACCCTGCCTGTGCAGGCTGTGTGTGAGTTGTCATTGCCATCTCAGCTCTGAGGTAAGACTCTCCTACGTGGCTGTGCGGCAGAGACTGCCATAGCTGTCTCCTTTGCATAGCAGCATAACTGCGATATGCTGCACTGCTGTGTTTTGTTGTTACGTTTATATGAATACAGGTGTATCAAAATGAAAGCTCCTGCTGATCTCCAAATAGCTCATCCTAGGATCCATGTCTGAATCAGTAAGAGAAACTGCAGATGAAGTCTAAGGAACAGCTGAGAGAGAAAAAACAAACACCCTGAAAACTGACAAGTAGAAAAGAAGAGGAATTCTTAAAAGGAATTACGTGCACAGCCTGGTTACTGAAATAAACCCAAGTTTATGGGAGTGAAAGCTCCCATGGAATCTGGATGCTTGGTGGCACGATTCAGGGAGACACCCAGCTGTGGCTGCTGCCTGCAGACAGGAACCAGCGTCCTGAGGACAGGCAGGATGGGATGTCTGTGCCCTTCCCATCCCTCTGGGCAGGGACCAGGCAGCTGGCACATCCCGGAGCCCATGGGGGCTGCCCCCACCCAGGACCATGCAGGTGCGTGGCAGGGTTTGCCCCAGCCCCACACACGCTCTGGAGCCACTTCTGCAGCACGGGCTGATGGACCCAGCGGGACTCTGCTTGGGCTGCACTGGGTGCTCCAGTAAACCCCGAACTCACCCGCCAGTGAGGTTGGCTTCTGCAGGTTGTAAAGAGCTGCCTGTTGCTATCTGCAAGGTCAAGAGCTCTGCAAGTGGAGGCAGGGGACGAAATCACAGTGTGCCAGGCCTAGGCACTGAATAGAATAGTGCTGTATATTGCGACTTTAATTTCCCGTTCCTCTCTATGCCCTGGTTTGCTCTCTGGCCTGAAGTGGCTTTCCCCACTGAGGCAAACAAAGGGAGAGCCAATACCTTCTTTAAACGGAGGGACATAGTTGGAGAAAACAAGTCTTGAGGAAAACAAAGTTTTCTTTAGGACTGGCACAGCAAAGGGAGCTGATGCAGGTCCAGAATGACTGTTTTGGGTTTAGTCTGACTGTATTAATTTGTCGGACCGTCAGAAAAAAGTATCCAGGAGAGCAGAGGATTCACCAAGGGAAGAGGTGGGAAGACCCCAGCCCACTTTCAGGTCTGAGACAGGGGTGGGCTGCCCACCTCTTGTTAGCTCTATCTGTTGATCTAAGAAAAGGTATTATTTCTTCTGATATATCCTGCCCTGAACTCTGAGGCTCTCCTGGTGACACCACCACAATTATTTTCTGAGCCAAAGCACTGTAACACCAGGATGATAGGCACAGTGCACATGCCTTGGCGGGTTGACTAGATAAGGTTATATGCAGTATGACAGGGTTTTTATGTTACTACTGACCTGGCCAAAAGCTCAGTAAGAAGTGAACAGCTTGTTCTCATGACATGTCTAACCTCTTTTCCAGACTGCAGAGCTCTGAATAAATTTCAGCAGGCAGCGATCATTTAGATGCACTTTGGACTCCCTGCTCTGCCGCTGTTCCTCAGAAGAGACCCAGGGGATGCGTTTCTGACACAGAGACTTCAGGTTTCCTCTGTCAGAAAGCATTTATCAAACCAGAGAAATGCAAGACCTCCAGCACCCAATGCTACAGAGCGGTCAGGATACACCAGTAACACACAACAAACCTCCGTTTCTGTTAATGAGCTCCAAGCAAAATGTGTTTCGCAAGTATAATTGCTGTTCAGAAATATTAAAAAAATGAGCGCAGAAATTCCAACATACAGCCTGCTTTGGTTTCCCACTGATGGGACGAATCAGCTTATGGCAGCATTATGCATTAGTCTTTCTTGAGCTCCTAATATGTTTTGCAGAATTTCAGCCTTCTATTACTTTAAAATAAATGTCTCCAGCAGTTACTCTTTGGGAGGCAAGCCTCGAGTCACTGAAATGCATGTGACCTGCATACAGAGATCTGCAAAAAGCCTGGACAGTCTGGAAAAATAGTAGTGACCAGTAGAACTTCAGAGCTAAAATTGAGAGCATCACTTCAAAAGGGTGGAAAAGAAATATGGTGTCACTGTTGGCAGAGAGACTGAAAGAGCAATAAATAATTTGGCTGCTTTTTTTTTTTTCCTGTTAACAGTATAATGTGTTCTGGTGCAGTTTAAGAGAAGGGTTAAACTGAAGATGCTACAGTCCCTTACATCTCACATTGTCCTCCCAGCTCTGCAATTCTTAATAAAATCAAATATATTCATTTACTTAGGTAGACATACTTATTACCCACAGCTGCAATGGCCTCAGTGGAGAAGAAAGATGCATTAGTGACCCTAAAAACATTGTTTTCTGGACCACATGATGTATTATATGGAGATATCTTTTCTAGGTATCTGTGGTCTCTGCTCCCTGCTCCCTCTGTCCCATTGCCTTAGGAGAGGAACCACTGCTCCCAATATATTCCCCTGATCTGTTTAATTTAAAATTTCCAGCAATGGACAAGCCAGTGCCTCCCCTGGCAGCCTCTGTGCCAGTAGAAACCGCCCCTGCATGTCTGGCCCAAACCACCCCTGATGCCTTTCAAGGCATCGGGACTTCTCGTCCTGTCCCCTGTGGACATGGTTGCCCTTTCAGCCTGAGAAACTTCTTCCACACAAAGCAATCCTGATGTTTCTCGGCACTTTCCTGTCTGAGAGCAGAGAGAAGTGCAAGTTTTGGTAGGGTGCCAGCAATACGCTGTTTCTCTCCACACCAGACCCTAGCAAACCAGCCACTCGGCCCTGCCCGTTGTCCCCAGTGGTGTCACTGCTCTGTCTCACCCATCACAGCACCCTCACCAAGCCCCCACCACAGAGGAGTGCCATGAAAAAGGTCATCCCACTCCTCCTTCTTCATCAGTTGCATCAAACAAGGGGCTACAAAACCCATCTCTTGTGTGACCCCAGGAAACAGCAGCCACCAGGAGCAAGGGGTGCAGAGCATAACTTTGGTTGTACTCATGTACTCATTCAAAGAAAAACATGAAGGAAGAATGCTCAAAGAAATATGTGAACTATAAGGTGTGAACTATTAAGACTTAAAAATTAGGCAAACCCCAACTCAGCTCCAGCAAACTGGTAGATTAGGTTACATTCAGTTAGTTCTCCGTGTGCCCCGGGAAAACCAATGGGTAAAAGAGTCCTCCTGAGTTGGACAAAAGCAGCAGCTCCTTTCCTCTAAATCTGGCTGCAGAGATTGCATATAGCATTCAGCCAGGGCAAGCCAGCAGTGATCACAGTTTTATCAACAGCTGGGAATAGTTTGTATGCAGAAGATTCATCACCCCTTTGCCGTGACAGCGTATCATAAAATTTGAAGTTAAAAGGAATGTAATCTCACGTCTCATCAAAGAGAAGAAATTTGTTGTGTGTTGGGCTTTCCTTTTTTTTTTAAGACAAAAAGAAAGATTATCCCCAACCACAAATGGGAAAATCTGCTGCACTATTTATGGCTCAGTTCCTTTGTGTGACTGTGTTTAAAACTTCTGCAACAATTGTTGTCTTGGAGCCCCTCATTCTCAGCTTACTGTAAATATTAACTCTTTAGGGTTTGCAGTGTCCTTATCTGAGCTAAACACAGCAAGGAAGAGATTTGTCTCATCTAATGTGGTTTGTCAAAAAGTTAGCTGCCTCTTTAGTAACTTTAATTAACTAATGAATGTTAAGGTAAGAAATTTAAAGATAAATTCCCAAGAGAGGCACCTCCCGAGAGCAATTCCTCTCTGCTGCAGGCAGGTGGGATCTGTGGGACCCTGCAGCACCGTGCTGACCCCAGCAGAGCAGGAGGCACCAGATGGACATTTTGGATGGCTAACATTAGACAAGACACCTTCATCAGAGACTGGGCACCTGCAGGAGCCCCTGTTGCTTAGTCCCATTTTACATCGCTGTTTCCTGCAAAGCTGCTCGAATACATCACTGCCTCCTGCTGCCCTCCACCACTGTCGCAGCTGAGCGTCTTTCATGTGAAATCAAGCATGAAAGGTGGACAACCTCCTGGAGTCCTTGACATACCGTCAGGATATGCCTTCTGCCTGGGTTCCCTCTTTTGGCCAAAGCCATTTGCTTCGTCACTATTTTAGACAGCGATCGTTCTGACAGGGCACAGGAAGAATTGCACCCAGGGTAGATGAGTGGTGTTTGTATGGTAAGGAAGGCGTCGCAGCTTTTCCTAAAGGCAGAGCAGTTTTTAACTCACTTAATCTCCTTCTACAACATGTACCACAGCCAGATCCCTTGGAATAAAATTGCTGTCTCCCACTCTGGCAGGGGCAGCTGGAGGGCCATGCTCAGGGCATCGCTCCCACCTACAGAACTTCATTTCTTGTGCTAAGTGGGAACGATATTGTAATTAAACATTTCTCCATGAAAACACAGCTCAGTCGTGAGTGCAGTGGTGTCCTCCCTGCTCCAGTGGGCCGGGGTCTCCCCCCAGGACCTTTGCTTTTGCGTAGGAGTGAGGATGGAGAGGGCAGCTCAGGGCTGGAGGTGTGGGCACACATGGGGACCATGCAGGCCCCACTGGGGAGGGTGGGCAGACAACGCTGACAAAGCATCACCACTTATAACTGAATTACCAGCACAGGATTTATGACTAGACTGAATTTAGTGCTACCCGTATTACTGAAATAACGCCCATGAAGGAGAATTATCTTGAGTCAGTGGCCGTAAATCAGCCGATCCCCAGATCTCCAGGATGTCGGGGGATGAGAAACGTATGTAGTTGTAAGCACTCTTAGACTCACACAGCAGGCTCCTTGGAAAGCTGGTCTGCATTTCATTTGATTCATCCGATTTATAGTAAGTGCAGAACAAACTATATATACTCCACTGTTTCCATTTTTGCTTTGTTAAAGATGCTGTGTCTCTGCTCTCCCCCCCCCCCCTCTTTTTTTTTTTTTTTCAATCCATAATATTTTGTTAAAAAACGCTACTAGCATTTCAGTTCCATATTACTAGCAAGTAACATTTAGCCCCTCAAAGTGTCTCACAAATTAAAATGAAATATATGGCATTGCTCAGATGTAGCCACACTGGGAAAGAAAGCTGGCAAAGGCTGAAAAGGAGAATTCTCCATGATGGATTAGACCAGAAAACTTTGATTTTCATAACTTGGGTGCCAAGAATTAGACCCTTAGATTTACACTGATTTCATAATTCATACTAACAGCACGTAAATCTGGTTTTCTGGGATGCTGAGTAACAGGCAGCTCCGAAGGAGCTTTTCTGGGTCACGTATTCAGATGTTTAAATACAAAATTGGAAGTTTGGCTTTTAGGTCCCCGTTTTTGCAGTGCCAGGAGTGGGTCACTGCTAGCAACCAGCTGCATGGGTGGTTGATTGCCAACCAGGGGTGCAGCCAGGACCCCATGCCACCACCTCTGCCAGGAGAAGCGTGTACGCATGGTGTGCAATGTGCGTCACCTCCCCAGGGCCTGCTGACTTTGGCCTTACGTCAACCTCCCCATCTGAAAATGAACACTCCTTTCTCGCTCCTCGCAGCGGTGCCTCTGGGTGAGGGGGTCCTGCAGAGCCAGGTCACTGCCCCCAGCCCCACAAGCTCAAGGCCAGGCTGTTTCGGCTCTCCCTTTTATAGACCAGTGCCACTGCTACCCCACATCTCCCTTCTGGGATGCGCCTACAGCTCCCACCGTGGAGTTAAAAATACTTCCCTGCCCCTCATTATTCACCTCGGCAGGTCAAGGCAGGACTTTGATCTAAAGGGAAAGGCATTCCCAGGGTTATGGTTACATGAAACACACGCTAAAAGGGCTCCTCGGCATCAGGCTTTATCTTTGCTTGGTAAGTTTTCATGACATGCACATGACGAGGGTGCTGTGGGAATGAAGCGAGCCTGTAGTAGGACCCTGTTTGATTTAATAAACCTAAAAATCATAACCAAAATGGGGCCGTTCCTTGGAGTTTTGCACTTCCTTTCTAGGCTGTTTTCTGGTGAGAACACATCTTCTTCAATGCTTGTTTCACTCAAAGCAGCATATGGGTCATCCAGCGTATGGAAAAGGGGTGGTCTGGGACAATTTCTCAGCTCCTAGAGCCCGATGCGCTCCTGTTTATGTTAAAGGATGGGAGAAATGAGCTCTTTTGCATTTGGCGTTTTGGCAATCCCCCACCCCTATGGGCTCCAGGCAAAGGATGCTGCTGGATCCCCAAGTCTTCCTTCGTTCCACACAGGGGATGTGTTCGTGGCCAACTGTGGGTGATTTCATCACTTCCACCCTGTTTCTGCGTGTTGTTTTATATCAGACAAAAATATAACAGGCCATCTTTCAGTAATTACTGTAGCAGCGAGCTTTATAGCTCATCTTCACAAAACAAGGAAAGGGAACATTTCTTAAATTGCTTATGAAAAGTTTATGTGGTTATTAGAGCTGGAGCTTTTTTCTTTTAGGAGAGCTCCTTAGGGGTTTATGCCACTTGTTTAAGTCAGTTCTGCGTGAGGGTTTTGCTGAAGGTGTTTGGTTTAAAGCCCTCTCTTTTGGTGGTGGCAGCTGTGGGTGAGCCAAAGCTCTTGGAAGAGCTGGTATTTATTATTATTTATTTTTTTTGGCTTGTAGATTTTTCTGCCATTCCAGCACCTTAGGTTTTATATTTTCTTGGAACAGGGTAGGAAGTTCAGGGGTAAAATCAGTTTCTATAGAAAGAGTTACATCAGCTGATACTGCTGGTCATTACCAGTGGTGAGCTGTGGCTCACCTCAGCCGGAGGTTCGGGTGCACTGACTTCAGCGGCTAGCGCTGGTTACACCCAGAGCAGACCAAAGGGAAGAAATAAAGACATATTAGCTCTGATTTTCATTCCACTAACACGACTATAAATCAGAGGCTCTCCATTAAAGTCAGCAGCGTCACACAGATGTGAGTAGTGGCACGCCGCAGCCAGCCAAGCTTACCTCGCTGCAATTCCAGCAACTATTTTTCAGATGGGCGTCATTGCTTCGCCCATTAAACCTTGCTGGGTGAATGGAGAGCACCCTGAGAAGGGCACTAACAAAGCACGGCTCTGCCAGCTTTCCCCGTGCATCCCAGTGGACTGGGGCATCGTGTGGCGGCTGCCTGGGGGCTGCCCCATGTCCCTGGTGCTGCTTTCTGCAGGCAGCTCAGCTGCATGGGGCCATGGTGAGGGGTCTGAGAGAGAAGGTACAGGAGATACCAAACAGGTTGTCAGGAGCCAGGAGCCCACCCTCAGCCAGAGCTGCCATCAGGAATTAAATAAAGCAGCCCTGACACATGCGTAAGTAGGAGAAAACGACTGTAAAACCAAGACCAGTGGTGAGGTCCCACCTGTCCATCACTTGTCATGCACTGAGGGTTTGAGGGCCACCAGTGCTGTTCTTCTGCTCCTCACTGCTTTTGTTTGTATGGCCCTTCCTGCCCTGGTTAGGGATGCATCTTCCCCTGCCTCTGCCTCTCCTGCCTGGGCTGATGGGTGAATGCTCAAATGTAAGGCTCTGGCTGCAACCAGGTAACTTGGAAACCGCTCTGCCGTGCAGCTGGCTGGCAGAGGCAGGGTAGGGCTCTGCAAATAACACGTTCAGAGAGACAAACATCTTGCCGAGCGTGGCAGCCCCTCTCTCAGGGAAGTCAAGGCTATGGATTGAAGCGAAAGGCTCCCACTCCTCATAAGGAGCCACAGCCACAAGGTCTCTGAGCGGGGAGAGCACCCCATCCCACCAACCCGCCTCAGAGATCATGAACATCTCCATGCTGGAGCATGGTACTGGGAGGAGAGATGGGTTTTTGGTCTTCTAATCCTGGCACTGGTCAAGAATGGTTCACACCAAGCACGAACACATCGTCTCAGGTCACTCCTGAATGCCCCATACCTTAGACTTTTCAGGCAGTTGCCTTTGAGCAGGGCTCAAATCTCTCAGGATGCAGGGGGGCACTAAATATAGACTTTGCATATTTTGGAGGAATGTGGTGAGCCCTGGGATGAAGGAGGCATGGCATCTTGCCGTCTGATTACAGAAGTCCTAAAAAGAAAAATATTTTTCCAAGTAAAACTCTCTGGTGAATTCAGTTTAACTTTATGCTTAATTACAGGATGATGGGGGGGTATATTTTCTGGCAAATTTACCGTGTGCCAAAACTGTTTTTAAAATAACCTATCATGGACAAGACTGGACAGATTGAAAGCAAAAAAAAAGAAAAAATTAAGTCATGGTCTCTCATTACCCCCCCATTCTTGATTTCCCAAGGGGCAGGACTGGGGGAGAATGAGTTTGTAATGTGCTACAGAAGTCAAGAGGTTTTGGTCTGTATCAGGCAGATGATGGCATGGTGGACACGCGGCTGGCAGCCTTTTCTCCAGGACCTGCATGCCTCCCACCCGCAGGCCACCCCAGCGGCAGGCTAGATGCAGGAATCGGAATCAGTACTTTTTTTTCAAAGCCAGAGAAAACTCACTGATAACATGGAAATACAAAATCAAATGGCACGTGGAGCTTCCAAGGCTGATGTGTGTCTCAGAGAGGGTATCTGCAGAGTCAAGAAGATATAAACATCCTTTTATTTCATTGCAGTTTCCACATGGGGAAATAATATACCTACTGTGACTGGCAACAAAAAAGATTTCAGGTAACTTCATGGGGCTGCATGTGAAGGATGATATTCCTCAACAAGAATAAAAGCACAAGAACCTGCTCTTAAGTTAATGTGCTGTGCAAAATGATCTGGAAGTCATCAAGACTGAGAAAGAGCCTTTCAGTCTGGAGATGGGAGCCCTGACCAGCAAAGACCTACAGGCAGCCCAGCTCACTGCTCCAGCCCTCAGCTGCACTACAGCAAAGTGTTGCTTCCTATGGGGTTTACTGTCAAAATGTTCTTTATATCTGCTAGCAAAATAGAGATAACTCCCTGTGTTTGGCCATAAGGATGCCCTTGACCAGAGTCATCGCACCTGCATTTAAGTACTTAATCTGGACACCTGAAATTAGGTGTTTAATCACTGTGGACTTCCTCTGTAGATGTCCTCCCTACCCCTCTTTGCTGTTGGTGGGGCAGCCAGGGTGAGAAGTGTTCCTGGTGGTGTCCCAGCAGGCCCCTGAACACCTGCTTTTTCAGGTTTTCAGAAGGGTCCATCTTGTATCTCTGCATCCCCAGAGCACTCCCTCGCCTCACAGCTTTTGGGACTGAATGGTGCATAGAGCGATTTTGCGAACTGCTCCCAGCCATGAGGCTAAGTAGTGTTAAGCAGTGTGTTGGAGAGGTCCAGAAAACTCTGTCCCCATCATAAACTGGGGTCTTAACCTACTCCAGCTCATGAAGCAACATCTGAGGGCCCATTGCAAATTGGAGGACATCATCGAACAATTCCTTGGAGTTACCCTAACCTGTGAGAAGGCTGCAGCATCCCTCTGCAGCCCTGGGAGAGAGAGCACACGGCAGAGAATTGCAGTTGCATCTGCACAGAGGTCAGCCAGACCCAAATACACCCTCTTTAAAGGTGCTTTCTGCTTTTTATTTTGTTAGCAGCCTGCTATCAGGCCGTCTGCTGAGGATATCTGAAATGCACCATTGCGGTCTCTGAGAACATGCCGTCATTTACAAGACACGTCATCCTTCTCTCTAGAAATCATGTTAAAACTCCTTTCCAATCTGGAGCCTCCGCTCCCATGTTATACCGGTATGTGGCACCACAAGACATAAACCACAGCTACTGGAGAGCCTGCACGGATTCCTCACAATTTGCGTAATGGAAACAGGTGAAATTTAAACAGTACTCTTAAGTACTTGCCTAGTCCCCATTGGGGTTTTGCAGCTCTCCTTTATTTAAAGAATAAATTTCTTACACTTAAAAGAAGTTAAACAACTGTGTTTGAAAGCTTTAACATAAAACAGCCTCAACACTGTTCTTTCCCTTGAGAAAATTGTTCAAATCACTATTAAAATGTCTCTGTTGAGAATATGGGAATGTTTGGATTAAACAGTATATTTACTTTCTAAAAGCAGATGCAAAGTACAAAATAGGGCCCAAATACACAAACACAAGGAAAACGCACATGTACACAAACGCAGTTAAGAAACAACTGATGCAACATCTGTTTGGAAAGAAGTTACTACTGGGGCCATCCAGGAAAGAACGCTTCCCAAAATACAGAGCTTTGGCCATTTTAGCTCATGTAGCATTACTGGTACAGAATGATACATGTTAATAAAAACAAGTAAAATCAAGATTATTTGAAGGTCATACTGTGTGATGACCCGTGCTTACAGTGGTATCCTAGAAGAGAAGGATTGAAATAGTTTAAATCTCCTTGGATCCATTATATAGCCCTAAAAGAAAGCTGCAGTCATTTCTTGCACCCTTCTTTTGCTAAGTAAGGGGGCAGCTCCTGGGTGACAAATAGGGCTGATGATGTTGGACAGAAATTATTTTGTCTATCTGATTTTCCCTGGGATTTTCGTATTCCTTACTGTGTGCTTGGAGACTGCAAGGAGGAGGCAGGTATTCCATCATTTTGTGCAAGGGGTATGTGGTGTTAGCAAACCTGTCTTAGTTCAGGTGTTTATTTTCCCCTTTCAGACACCACTACGGGCTTATCCTTCCACCCATATGCTGGAACCTCCCCTAGTGTCCAAGATTTATGAAAGGGTAACATCTGTTCTCCCAGTGCCAGTGAGCCTCAGACAATCTTTTGGATATAAGCTGTATTGATGAGTGGTTTTTAATTGGTTAGCAGTTAGTGTTTAACATCCCTTTCAGTTACTGCTGGACAGAAAATAGGTCCTTATCACTACATAATGCTAAATATCATCTAAATCGATCACAGAGGTGTTTATTAAGCAGATGTGTCCTCTCTGTGGTGCTGTTGATCATGTGTTTCAGCTATCTAGCACCACACTGAGGTCCTCCCCAAAGTGTTTTTAAATTAAAGATCATAGGATGACAGGACCACTCAGGTAGGAAGGGACCTCAGGAGGGCATCCTCCTCGTTGCCCTTACTGGACACCAATTCTTCCCTTTACTTCTCTTGTTCTCCTCGCTGCTTATACCTTCACTGCTATAACCTCCCTCTTAACCATTTACTGTTTTTCCAGTGGTGAGAGCCAGTTGGCTGCCCAGCTGGGGGCCCTAGTGTGTAGTGAATGAACAAACCCCCTGGAGAAGGTGCCTAAGTGTCTCTCCCAGTCAGGAGTGAGAAATAGGTCGATTCATGGGTTTACCAAGGGAAGCTTTGTCTGTTATTTGCCTACAGTCAAGTGCCTAAATTAGGCAGATCGACATCCATCAAAAATTTCCCTCTCTTCCTTTCTACACTACATTGCTTTTTTAACCTACCTCTATCAGTGTCTAATGCATTTGTGGGATTGTGGTTTTAGGATGCATAGTAACACGGTCTTAACTTCCAAATATTGCTCACAGTTCTCTGGGTCAGTTCTCCTTACAGTTAATTTTTCTGATAAATACTTTCAGCTTTGTGAAATTGGCCTTTCTTGAAAATTGATTGTCCTTCCTGCTTTGGTCAAGGTGCAATAAGAAACCGAGACTATGTTCAGCTGTTACTCAAATAAAATGATCACAGAATCACAGAATGGCAGGGGCTGGAAGGGACCTCCAGAGATCAACCAGTCCAACCCCCCTGCTAAAGCAGGGTCACCCAGAGCAGGTTGCACAGGACATCGTCCAGGTGGGTTTTGAATATCTCTGGAGAAGGAGACCCTAACCCTAACCCGCAGCCCCCCTGGGCAGCCTGTTCCAGTCCTCTGTCACCCTCAAAATAAAGCAGTTCTTCCTCACATTCAATTGAAACCTCTTATGCTTCAGTTTGTGTCCATTGCCCCTTGTCCTGGCACTGGGCACCACTGAGAAGAGTCTGGCTCCGTCCTCGTGACATCCACCCTTAAGATATTTGTAAATATTTATGAGATCCCCTCTCAGTCTTTTCTTCAGGCTAAACAAGGCCAGCTACCTCAGCCTTTCCTCATAGGGGAGATGCCCCAGTCCCCTCATCATCTTTGTAGCCCCTGATGTATTGTGTTAACTGATGTCCCAGAGTCCAGCCCTGCTCGAGCTCTGTGGGTTGGAGCCCAGCACCACTGCACTCTCCCAAAGGTCCCCAGGAAATTCTCATCTTCAGGAGATGGACCTACAGCTGTGCCTGGACATCAGAGAGTTAATGCACTCCTTCATCCAGATGCTTAATTATTTCCATGCAAACAAGTCAGGCTGCACACGTTTAGTTTTGGTGATTTGTCAATTTAATTTTGAGGTGAGGGCAGGAGACAGGGAGGTGGCAGCTGAGAGCATGCTGGCAGGGAGTGCCAGCAGTGCAGAAATGTTGCTGCAGCGGCAGCAAGGGAGGTTCGCTCCCCGGCTTTCCGTCACGCTCTGGGTACGCGTCCCCGGCTCGCGACGAAAAAAAATGTTCACACCCCCGCCGCTGATGTTGAGCAGACTTGACAGCAGTACAAAACGTCCCTGCGAGATGGGATTTTTCAAGTTGTACCAGAGCTAGATCCATGTTTTCAAAGTCTGTTTTTTCAAAGCCAGGATCACCAAATTGCTCTCTGAATGCAAGGGCAAATCTGGCAACCTGGTTGTGGCAGACGTGTGAAGTCGCTGGACTGGGTGCATGTACCCTTCCTGCACACATTAGTTATGCTAACCATTTTTTACTATTGAGGAAAACAGAGATCAAGCCAAACACAGAGCAGAAATGGTCCTCCTTTCGTGTTATTAGAATTTTGTCCATTAGTGCAACAGACACCACATACAACTCCATAGGAGCCTGTGTCACCCCGCTCAGGTGGGGAAAGAAAAGTAAATAAAAGCACATCTTTTTCAAGAAATGGTATTTGCCTTAAAAATAAAGCAGGATTGACAGCTAACTAGAAAACTCCATGTAATGTAGTCACAGCATTATACTCTGCTTTGTATTGGCAACATTTGCCAAGTGAATCACAACAACCCCCTAACAATTTCTGCCTTGCTGGGAAGGTGGAGACAGACAGTATTACCAGTGAAATCACTAGTACTCCAGGTGATGAATGATACGAACCATTTGCTATAGTATCTTCCTGGTAAAATCTTGAAACCTTTTTTCCCCTTTGCTGGAAGAAATCTCACCTTCATCCACCACTGCCTGCTCAAAGCAAGGTCAACTTCAAAGTTACAGCAGGTAGCCCAGATGAGTTTTGAACCCCCTCAAGGATGGAGATGCTTCTCTGGGCTCCTGTTCTCATCTTCATCCTCACTCAGAAGAATTTCTCCTTATGCAGAATCAGGATTACCCATGATACAACTTGTATCTATTGCCTCTTGCCTTCCTCTGTGCACCTTCAAGAAAAGTCCAGCTCCACCTTCTCTATAACCTCCATTAGCTAATGATGCACTTGGGTCCCCCTCAGGCTTCTCTTCTGGTGGCTGAACAAACCCACCTCCCTCAGCATCTCCTTGTAGCCATGTGTTCCCATCCCCCACCAGCTTGGTAGCCTCTTCTGGACTCATTCACATATGTCCATGGCTCACTTGTACTGAGGAGCCCAGAACCAGACCTGGCACTCCAGGGATGAACAGAAGGGAAGGATCACCTCCCTCAATGTGCTGGCAATGCTCTGCCTGATGCAGCCTAGGATGTCATTGAGCTTCTCTGCTACAAGGACATGCTGCTGGCTCATGTTCAACTGCTTGTCCATTGTAGAACCATAGAATCATAGAATCATAGAATCATAGAATGTTTTGGGTTGGAAGGGAACTTTAGAGGCCATCTAGTCCAACCCCCCTGCAGTGAGCAGGGGCACCGCTAACTAGATCAGGTTGCTCAGAGCCCCATCCAACCTGGTCTTGAATGTTTCCAGGGATGGGGCCTCCACTACCTCTCTGGGCAACCCGTTCCAGTGTTTCACTGCCCTCATTGTAAAGAATTTCTTCCTTATATCTAGTCTAAACCTACCCTGTTTCAGTTTAAAACCATTACCCCTTGTCCTGTCACAACCAGCCCTGCTAAAAAGTCTGTCCCCATCTTTCCTATAGGCTCCCTTTAAGTACTGAAAGGCAGCAATAATGTCTCGCCAGAGCCTTCTCTTCTCCAGGCTGAACAAGCCCAACTCTCTCAGCCTGTCCTCATAGGAGAGGTGCTCCAGCCCTCAGATCATTTTTGTAGCCCTCCTCTGGACCCACTCCAACAGTTCCATGTCCTTCTTGTGCTGAGGGCTCCAGAGGGTCCTTCCCTGCAAAGCTGCTTTCCAGCCAGTGGGCCCTCAGCCTGCACTATGGTAGAGTGTTCTTCCCTCCCAGCTATGGCACTTTGCATTTGTCTTTCCTGAACTTTATGAGGGCTCTGCCAGTCCATGCCTCCAGGTTGTTGAGATCTCTCTGAAGTCTCTGACAACTCCCTCTTGACCACAGAGATCTCGTTGTAGAAAGCAATCAGTTTGGTCAGGCACCATTTGCTCTCGGTAAGCCCAGTGGAGCTGGTTCCTCATCACCTCCTTCTCCTTCACACGCTGGACGTGCCTTGCAGGAGGATTTGCTCTGTGCTCTTCCCAGGCGCTGCAGTGAGGATGCCCAGCCTGCAGCCCCCTGCAGCCTCCTCCTTGCCCTTCGTGAAGACGGGAGTGACGCTTGCCTTTTTCCAGTCTGTTTCTGGTTCTTTCTCACAAAGCCCACAGCTACTGAACTGTGCTCTCTTTTTTTTCAATTAAGGATTCGGCTCTGCTGAAAATAATCATGTCCTCATGCTCTCAGAGGGCATCAGAGACATCTGCTTTGATATATTCAACTGCAGAGCACAGGGGCAGGGCGGCTGTTGTGGTGGGATTTTGGTTCTAATTCATTTTGCTTTGCCAAGGGAAGAACTGCCGTAGGGAAAAAATCAGTTATTGTGAATTTAGTTGCTATCTTTCTGGGAAGGAGTGTCCACTGTTACTCTGAAGGAGCAGGTAGACTATGCTCAATCTCTAAGTCCACCTCCAGCAATCTCTGTAATCACAGTTTTCACGTTGCCATAGCTGTCACTTCAGGCACTAACTTCTTTTCCTGGTTTAGTATAGTTTTATGCCTTGAGAGAACTGCACCTGCACCTGCATCATATTTTGTTTCAATATTAAAAAAAACAAATTTATCCCTTTGGGTGTTAAAGCAGAACTAGATCCTGGCAGAAACTGCCTTGAAATGTTACACTGGGATTGCCCCCATTGCACCAGCCACAAATGCTGTGACTTGTCAGTGGGAGATGTTACCATCAGAAGTGCCAGCTGTAACTAAAACATGTATGTGCATACATAAATCTCCACAGCCAGAGTCTTCCTGTGGAGGACGAACCTCTGTGCCTGTGATGAGCATCCCACCACATCACCTTTCTCCCACAGCATCCTCAGAGGCATTGGAGAGCACGTTCCCCTCCGGGCTGGCCCCCGGTCACTGGCCATGGGGCATGGGGACAGCCTCCAGAAAATGGGTCTTTGTTCAGAGCAAAATCCTCGCTTCATTACCGCATTACCATGTGGCATGGCCAAGGGGTCTGGGAAATGACCCTCCCTGTGTGCTGAGGGAGGGGCAGGGAGGAGGGAAGGATGCTAACAGGGCTTTACATGCACACAAGTATGCAAGTAAAAGCACAGGGTTAAATGCATCTCACTTGGATATAGACATGTGAGTGTAAGCACACACCTAGATACAGTTGATGGATAGGTAAAATGACTGGTAACGTTCGTTACCATGCACAGTGCCAAATCAAGAAACAGATGCAGCATTTTCAGAAATGAAGGGGTGGCTTTTCTCTCACTAAAGTGGAATTAAATGCAGGTTGAACCACTGAACCCAGCAGAGTTGCTCTAGTATAAAACTGCATAAAGAGAAAGCCAGTTCTGCTACCAGGATGAAACACTCCGTAGAGCCAGCAGTGAGAAGGGAGCTCAAAGTGTGAGGGGGAACGAGATCTTGCCTTCAGGGCAGATACTGATGTCAAATCTGGCTGTGAAGACGCACAGCGGGGTTTGTTAGAAAGAATGATTCCCAGATACTCCATGCGTTTGCTTGCTGGGAAGATGTTATAACACCACGGATGCTGGACAGCTTATGGGAGAGAGAAAATTCCTGGCTCCAAGAGCTTTCTGAGCAAATGAAAGCTATGAAGCACCTTAATCTTCTTGCATCTTGTGATGCCTTTTAAAGGCTAGTCAAAGCCCACAATCAGGCAGTTGATTTTTATCTGAAGAGCTGGCATGACTAGCTGGCTGCAGTGACATGAGCCTTCTTTGGCCTCATGAGCTTCAGGAGAAAATAGCTTTTCCCACCAGCCCTGTCTATCATCTGCCCAGCCCTGCTGTGATACGAGGCAGCACACGCAGAACTGGCTTTGTAGTGCCAGAAAAAATCATAGCTCATTTCCCTGCTGACATTCAGGACGTGACACCCTCACAGGGTGGATCGTGCCAGGGATCCCCGTGGAGCTGCAGGAGGCATTTGCCTTCAGCCAAGGCACCACCGGAGCAGAGGAACAAACCCGGGCTCCAGCAGGGCCGGGCAAGGCTTTAATCAGCCATTCATCCAGCTTATTAACGTGTCCATGAGTAGCAGCAGATTTGCAGGATGCCTCCGCTTGAGCACCAAGCCCCCGGGAGCACTCACTTGGCAGACTCGCCTGGGCTCTCCTGCACTGGGGCAGGGGAAACTGTAGGACCAGTACAGAGCCTGGGCACCAGTTTGGTAGCATTTAAACAGCACTTTAAGGAGAAGCACAATGCACAGGGCCTGTTCTGGCACACAGCTGTAGAGAAATATTTTGAGGCTGTAGAGAAACTCTGGGTCTGCTGGACATAGGGAGTGAGAGGAGAAGGGGGGTAAGGACATTAATTTAAATGGAGAAAGCTAGCCGGCCTGAAGGTTGGCTTTGCAAAATCTGCCTGCTTATTTGCATTGCCCTGATATTTCCTGTCCTTCTCCAAGCACAGGGTAAATTAGTCATTCAGATTATGAGTTATTTGAGCAAGATAAAAAATAAATGACGGCTCGCCTCCTTCTATGAGGTTGAGTTATTTGAGAATATGTTTGTGTCTGGCATAAGCCTTGCCGTGGGAAATGATGGAGGAGGAGAGAGGAGAAATTATTGACCAAAATGGAAAAATTCCAAAGCTCATCACTGCTGAGCTGGAGCTTCCCAGGGGTGTCTCGGGGCTTCCAGTATGTGGAGTGGATGAACTTCACCATCTGAAAATCAGGAATGACAAGACTAAGCCGCACGTAAAGCTGACAAGATCTTTATTTTGGGTAACCCTTCTTTCCAACCTCTCTGATCAACAGCAAAAAGGGAAAAGTGCAGATTCCTGGGTCACTAATAAAACACCGGTTTGAGCCACCTCAAGACCTGGGATTGTTTAACTGGGATTTCTGGTGCTCAGATCTAGTTTTCCTCACTTACAGACACAAACACTCTGGCTTGAAGAACAGAATTTTTAAAAGAAAATCAAGCACGTAGTTAGACAGAGTGACAATAACCAGTCTTTAAAGCAACTATTTCACTGTCTGTCCTCTCAGCTACAGCAAAAGGAGGGCCTCGACCAGACACCGTGAGCAGGAGTTGCTGTGCATTACTCGGACTTCGACCCAGGCTGTACAAACCTCCCCTCACGCTTGCTCAGTAACTCCCCCTGAGACCCCTCAGCACATCTCAGAGACAAAAAGCATCGGTGGCATGGGACAGCAGTGCCCGAGTGCATCCTTCTGCAGACACCTTCTGAAATTCAGTGATGCTGTGCTCACTGCTGCCGAGGCATCACGAGTTTGTGCAAACAGACGCTGTAATCCAGAACAAGACAAATATTGGCACAAGCTCAGAGAACCTCTTCATGTTTATTTATTATGAACTGCAGTGAAACCTTTCCCACTGGTTTCTGCCAGCTCCGGGCAGCAGAGCCGGTGTGCACTGGGTGGGTTTCTGGGCTTGTACTTCATGTTGCCAGAGGCTTCCATTGGCACAACTTTCCATCTCCTCAGACTCACAGCTTCTAGCTGAGCTGCTCCTCAGGGAGCACCCTGAGCATGGCCCAGGTGCTTACCAGGAGTCGCCAAACATTGCTGGGGACAGCCCTAGTGCCACAGGTTAGCACCATGCATGGGTGTGCGCTAAATACGGGCTGGTGTTCAGCCCTTATCCCTGGACTCTTCCTTTTCATGGTGTATGTACAGCTTTAGGCACTATCAATCCACCTGGGGAATGATGTTCTGGAGCACTTAGTTAAGAAATGTACTTACACGGGAGATGCAAGTGCCATTCTTCATGCCAGCCATGGTTGTGTCATTGCCAGCATCCTTCCTGCTTGCTGTGGCTAGCGACCCCAGTCACCTCCTTTTCCATATTCACGAGCTTTCTGAGGCATGGAATATCTTCTTACATGGCTTATGTATCTTCTTACATGGTCTTCCCAAGTCTTCTCAATGCAAAAATAATCTTTTCCAAACTCTAGGCACGCTTTGACTGGTCTGACCTTAGCTGGTCAGAAGAAAAAAGGAGTGTCTCATTTTGCAGGAGCAGCTCTCTTTGTCTGCAGAAGGAAACTGCATTTCACACACCTACATTTTCTTTGACACAGAATTATCATTCTCTGCCTTCCCTCTATTTGCTTGTCATACAACTTGCTTCAGATTCAGGCAGGACTCTTTCGGGATAAGAACAGTTTCACATGTAGAAAATAAAATCTGTACATTTTTAAAAAGTAGTTTTAAGTGTCTCCTCCCCTGCCAACATATTTTTAATAGTGTAGCAAAAATGTATTCCAAATACGCTCATCCCACTTTGCAAATCTTATGCAGTCAAATAACTGGCAGCTGTTGGGCCAACTGTTTCCCATTTCAAAACACCCAAAATCTATTTATAAAAGAAAATGTCCAGTCAGGCATTCTCCCCTTTCTGTTCCACAGATGCCTGTTTAAATAAAACCTCCTTGCGTTACTAATCTATGGAGTAGTCTCTGCTTTGCTGAAGGTTTAATTACAGCTTTATCAGGAGTGAGGCATAGTAAATAACACCACATAGTGGATCTGGGTACTGGGGTTTATTTAAAAGCCAAGATGATTTGAGCTCTTGCCCTCTGTCATTATCGCCTACACTTGCTTCTCCGCTTCCCCCTGGCCTCCATGTCCCTCCCACAGGGTGGCTGCTCCATGATGCGTGGGCAGAAAGATGGTCCAGGTCCTGCTATGCCACTGCTCCCTGCTACGGGCCTTGGGCATCCGTGGCCATGGTCCCCAGGCACCCCTGGCACTTGTCTCCACCCATCTCCCTGATCTCCGGGATCTTCCCCCACTTCCAAGATCTCCCCTCTGGTGTTTTTCTTTCCTAGATCACTTCTTGACAGGGAGCCTTCTTTTTCGGGACCAGCTCTTCTCTCCAGAACCCCAGACCCCTGGTTTTCCCAACCTGAATGGTCCACATGCAGAAGCCCAGCACGTTGTCAGTCTCCTACCTGGTGGCTCTGTCTCATAGCTCTTTATTAACTGGAGTATTCAGGTTGTGCTGCTTCTCTTTAGCTCATGTATTATCCAACTTTGCAAGCAGACCATCCCAGTCACATCTAGCGAGTAGCAAGTTTCTGCTTCAGTGTTCAAAAATTCAATTTTGGACAGTCACGCACACACACACATACCCAATGATCTGCTGCCTGTTAGCATTCACAATTTAAGCTATTCTTTCGCCTACGACAACCTTCAATAGCATGTTCTTCCAGAGAATGGAAATTAGCTACAATTACATTTGCTCACTTTAATTTCATTCCCTCTTATGAAATTGCTGGTCCCAACTATTGACATTTTCTCTGGATTATATGCACATTGATATGTCAAGTACCAATGGAAGCAAGTTGCTTTTTTTCTGTGTTAGAAAATAAGTTACACAAGTTTCCATTCCAAAGTTAATCTACAGCAGATTCCCAGCAATTAAATACTTTCCCACTCACCCAGTATGAGGCTCATTCCCATTCTTTCAGGGATGCCTGTTGTACACAGTCCTAGGGATCCTGTTTTGCTGCCAAGCTGCTTGTACAGCTTCGTTGTGGCTGTTACACTGCATGCCCAGACACATGCTAAGACCCAGCACGATGGCACTTGCAAAACGTGTTCATAAAAACAGAGAAATTCATTAGAAAATGCAGAAGTGCAAGAACAGCAATCCAGTCCTGGGGTGAAAGGAGACCTGCCTGATCCTGAAAGCACTAGCTAAACCCTGACCATTTCATGATCAAGGCAGAGACCAAGCATCTCGTAGGACAAAAGACAAAATATAGGACTTTCTCTTTTGTAAACCAAAATGCGTGTTGGGTTTTCTTACTGTCTCTTGTGCTGTAGACAGTTGCAGAGCAATTGCCTTTTTTCTTAGACTATAAGCTGTTAATGGGGTTTTGCCAGGCAGCCTTGTGAATGATTACTGGGATGTTTTCAGGATTCAGCCAATGCCTTTTTTTTCCTCACATCCCAGTCTTTTCCAAGCACAGCACCTCGGTGCGCAACAGTAAGGCACAGCAGCTCTGTACGGGACACACATGCAGCAGTGGCAGTCCTGATATTTCTGTAGAGCAACATATAAAGTGAGCGTGAAGCATGCTTGCATGCACTGGAAGAGGTGGATGTGGTCATGTATGCTAGAGGAAGGAGCAAAACCATCCAGGGTGTGAGATAAACAAGTGGATGGTCTGGGCTTGACTTGTAGACATCTGGGCACATCTCTGCTCTGACATGTTCCTGCTGTGCAAAGAAGTATGTCCGGCACAGGAGCGGCACCTGATTGCCCACTGCCACATCCAGCCCCAGTGCCAGCATGGAAGCTCTTGCCTTCTCTAGCAGCTCAGGGAGTTTTCTAGCCAACAGCTCTGGCAGGGGAAAAGCTCTTTCCTTGCTCCCCCAGGGAAAAGCCCTACCTCAAAGCAACACTGACCAAAGCCAAGCGTCCTTACTGTTACCTTAGTCTGCTTTTGCTGGTACCAGCATCCCCACCTTCTCCCCAGACCCTGAACCACAGCCAGGTCCTCTTCACTGCTCTTGCTTCCCGTCCTGGCTACCTTTCTAGCTGGTGCTCAGCTTCACCTTGTCTTGCTTGTGATCTGGATTGTACAAGTCACTTCAAGTGTCACCAAGGAAGACAGTGGAAGAGCTCACCAGTGGGTCAATCTCTGCCCTCAGTAAAATGCCAATTTTAGGTGAAATTGGCTAGGTCCCAAAGCTGGGCCATGATGTGTCATCCCTGTTCACAAGATCTCCCCGTGGGAGCCCAGACGCAGCCTGCTGCAAACAACCAGGCAGGTTCAGGTCCTCCTTTTTCAGACCATTTGTCTGAAGCACTGGCAGGTTCTTGGGTTTGGGGGAAAGCTCAGCCATGGATTAGTTACACCAATGGTAGTTCATGTCAACTACAGAAAGCTTGGTCTACTTCTGACCATGGGCTACTTGGTGGCAACATGGGGATGCTTCGTACCATTATGGTAGCCTACCAGCATGGCACTGCTTCAGTGCAAGACTGACATGGCCCTGTGCCACCATGGGCAGGCTCGCTGAGAGATGGGACAGCTTCTATTGCAAACAGAGGTGCATTTTATGCTCTACTATCTCTTGGATTGGTTTTTGTTTCTTTTTTTAATGGCACAAACATGGAGTTTGCCACTATGTTGGTTCTTTCTTCTTTCCTATGTTTCTATATTATTTTTCTCCACAGAAAATAACTATTCTAATGTCATGTGGGAGCCTTGAGTTAAGGTTATGTTAACATTTAGATACACTGTCTTACTTTCTGAAATTTGTAAGTTAGTATTAAAGAAACACATTCAAAGAAGAGATTTGTCTGGCAAGATTTCCAGCAAGAAATGTATGCGGAGTTTGTAGTTAAGGAAAAATCACTTCGGGTTTGAATTATGCAAGTAAAAATATTTTAAAATTTATTTTATCAGGTTTAAAGTAGTTTCACAGAAACAATAATTGCAATATCTGAAATTCAAAAATAAGATCATTAATTGATTTCCTCATTGAATAACTTCTTATATGAGGAGAGTTCAGTTTAATCCAGCTGCTGAGCACCGGATATTTTTTTCATAGATTGTCATGTACAAATTGTGCTGGCTAGCGCTTAGCTGTTGGAATAGTCCTGGTACCACCAATTAATTTATTTGCATGACTTCTAGAAAGGAGAGGAGGGTGGGACATCGTTCCCTGCAGCTACAAGGAAACCCAACCTGGTCATTCAAAGATGAGAGCCACAAGACAGAGAAGACAAGGAGTGTGTCTTCCTTATGCTGTGAGAGAACTGCAGGTAAGTAAGCAACGTCCTGAGAAATTGAAACATTTGTTTCTACTTTGCTAGATTTTATGGGGTTTAATAATTAATAATAGAAATAAAAAGAGAAGAAAGAGAGGTAAAGGAAATATATGGATGAAATTCATGACATACATGCTAAGGCTGATGTATTGGTGTACACATGTCAAATATGGTTGAAAATTATTTTGATTTAATAACGTTTTATATTTCAAGTATAATTCAGCTGAAAACAACCTTCTATAGTGGTGATTCAGGTGAGAAGTAGTTTTTTATGACTGCTGAAAGATTTACGTTTTATTACGCTTTTAATGAACAGGAGCGTATGCCACATGAATTCTCACATACATCATCCTGTCCATGGGCAAAAATGTGAACTTTGAATTCCTAACAGGAAGACTTCTAGGGAAAATTAGAGGCTAAAATTTCTCCAGCTGCCTTTGCAATTCTTCAGTTCATTGAGATTTGAAACATTCTTTAAAATTCCAGTCTAGCCAAGGTCAGTTTGTAACAAAACATGTTATGCTTGACCTTTGCAGTGCTCATTGCAAAGTACTCACTTCATTTTATATTAGTCTTTCCCACAAAACATGTGAAGGTGAAAGTATGCCCTTAATTTTAGTTGTGTTAAGGAGGCTTGTATAAAACCAGTACTTGTCTGTGTCTGCATTTATGAAGAACAACATTTATGGGCGTATAAGGGTAGGCAAGATAAAGTTTTAGGCTAAAAATAATTGCTGTTACATGTGAAATGGCTCCCATGACTTTAAGGGCAGTTGCTCCTATTTAATACTGGTTTATGTGTTTATAGCTGGAAGTTACCTGGGGTCTGTGGTTAGAAGAGGGTTGTCAGGCAGGAAGATGCCTCCCATAAACCAGACTGGGCAGAATGAGCATGTTGGTGGCTGCTACAGAGTGGTGAGAGGAAACTCCTGGCTCCCTATGACAAGCCTTAGCCAGTCTACAAATCATAGAATCATAGAATGTTTTGGGTTGGAAGGGACCTTTAGAGGCCATCTAGTCCAACCCCCCCACAGGAGCAGGGACACCGCTAACTAGATCAGGTTGCTCAGAGCCCCGTCCAACCTGGTCTTGAATGTTTCCAGGGATGGGGCCTCCACTACCTCCCTGGGCAACCTGTTCCAGTGTTTCACCACCCTC
>NW_009258651.1:798962-799264 GCF_000687185.1 Egretta garzetta
GGATCATTTTTGTGGCCCTCCTCTGGACCCGCTCCAACACTTCCATGTCCTTCTTGTGCTGAGGGCTCCAGAGCTGGATGCAGTACTCTAGCTGAGGTCTCACCAGAGCAGAGTAGAGGGGCAGAATCACCTCCCTCGACCTGCTGGCCACGCTTCTCCTGACGCAGCCCAGAGTACGGTTGGCCTTCTGGGCTGCCAGCGCACATTGCCGGCGCAGCTTTTCATCCACCAGCACCCCCAAGTCCCTCTCAACAGGGCTGCTCTTGATCCTTTCTTCCCCCAGCCTGTATTGATACTGGGGG
>NW_009258651.1:799380-840521 GCF_000687185.1 Egretta garzetta
CAGCTTGGTGTCATCCGCAAACTTGCTGAGGGTGCACTCAATCTCACTGTCTAAGTCATTGATGAAAACATTAAACAGCACCGGTCCCAGTACGGACCCCTGAGGGACACCACTCGTCACCGGTCTCCATCCGGACATCGAGCCATTGACCACTACCCTCTGGATGCGACCATCCAGCCAGTTCCTTATCCACCAAACAGTCCACCCATCAAATCCAAAGCTCTCCAATTTAGAGAGAAGGATGTTGTGGGGGACTGTGTCAAAGGCTTTGCAGAATTCCAGATAGATGACGTCCTTTGGTTTTCCTTTGTCCACTGTTGTTGTCACACCGTCATAGAAAGTCACTAGGTTTGTCAGGCAGGACTTGCCCTTGGTGAAGCCATGCTGGCTATCTCGAATTACCTCCCTGGCCTCCATGTCCACAGCCCAGGGCGTTACACACCAGGACCCAAAGGTCATCTGCTGGACACCTGCAGGCCATGCTTTACACAGGCACCAAAACCAAAGATGCTCCTGACAGAGGTAGGCATGAAACCCGGTTGGAGAGACTTCTGCAAAGCAGTTTCTGTCTGTGTTAGCCAACTCAAGTGAATTAAAATGTGAAGTGCTTGCTCTGGATGCCACACACAGGGCAGCTTCTGAAAGTGAGCATTTTTCTGTGGGACCTCAGAGGAGCCAGACCAGAGCTGCTGAGAGTGGAGTGGGGGTCCCTACAGTCAGAAGATGTTGCTGCATGCCTTGTGGTAGCTAAATAAAAAAAATGTCCCAGAAAGACAGCCTTTTTCTTATCTTTATCTTTGTTTTATGTTTGCATTTACAGCCTTTAAATATTTTGTAACTATTCTTTCTTACTTGGTCTTGTCCTGCTCACCATCCATTCACTGATCCATCCATCCATCCACACAACCTCTCAAGAAAAGGATTCCTTTCACCATGCCAGCACTGCTCTCTTTTGCAGAGCAATGTCTGTAGGTAGGAATGAGATGGGGAGGGAAAAATGTTCTCTCTCCTGACTGTTCTTACTTTCATTGTAAAAACCTTCGGTTTCCTGATGGGCAAAACTTCAGGATTGCCAAGACTAGGAAACACTAGGGTGATAGGACAAGAGGAAATGGCCTCAAGTTGCGCCAGGGAAGGTTTAGATTGGACATGAGGAAAAAATTATTCACCAAAAGAGTTGTCAAGCATTGGCACAGGCTGCCCAAGGAAGTGGTTGAGTCCCCATCCTTGGAGGTATTTAAAAGATGGGTAGACGAGGTGCTTAGGGACATGGTTTAGTGGTGGAACAGCAGTCGTAGGTTAACGGTTGGACTTGATGATCTTAAAGGTCTTTTCCAAACTAAACAATTCTATGATTCTATGAAACCTGGGGCTGGTCTGCTCTGACAGAAGAGAGTTGTGAAGACACCACTTCAGAGGGGCCAGTTATCCCATTATGCAGGGAGGACATTGTGCACCCATGTCTTTCACTTGGCTAGACAGCCTGTTTTGTACCTGAGTGCCTGGGAACATCCCCAGGACGTCTACCCTGTTAAGTTGATAGTACAATCCCAGCACCCCTTTGGAGCAGAACAGCTAATCCACCCCAAACAGTTGCTGGACACAGCTGAGGAGGCATTCCCGATACACCATTTCAGTGCAACCACCCTTTTGCTTTAGTGTTGGCGTTAGCGCCAGCACTGGGCATGAGCCATGTGCCCCGACAGACACGGCCCTGGGGCTCACAGGATGGCCGCTCCGCTCCATGGCTACCCTTCTAGGAAAAGCTGTCATTGCAAGAAGGCACTTGGAGGAGAGAGGTGTGGGAGCAGTGCAGACTGACGGGAGAGGTGCAGCTACTTTGGGTACCACTGATGGCACAGGTTCAAGAAGAAGAACGTGGAAGTGATGTTTGTGTTTCAAGCAGGGCTGCTGGATTGCTCAGTGCTGGCAATACGGGTATCAGTGGTTGAATGGCCGTGGCTCATTCAAACCTGGTGGCATGGCAGGTGACTTTCTTAGCGAGGAGCCCTCGCCTGCACACCTTGCTCAGAGGCTGGGGGGAGGTGGGTTTGCTCCCGCTCCATTTAACCGGTGTTCAAATGCATGGTGGAAGCAGCAAGTGTCAGGCACAGCCAGGCCAAGCCTTGGCATCCCAGGCTTTGCAGCACTGCTAGAGTGAGCAAACCCAACTGTCTGGGTCATTTGTTCATTGATTTTCTTTGGGGAAAGATGCTTTACAAAATGAGAAAAGCATTCCAAAGTGAGTACTTATTTTGCAGTCAGCAGCACAGGCTGGAGCTCCAGACACGGTGCTATGCCAGAACCTGACAACACAATAGTAGGAGTCATAAAAATAGCACAAAGGCACAAGCTAACCTGCTCACAAAACTCTTTTTTTAATTATTAATTTGATTCCTGATAACGTATTCCTCACCTTCTTTTCACTATTTCTGGGCTGTCTTGTTATGCAATAACATGTTGTTTCCTTTGGCTATTTGCTATAAAAATTACTCTGAAAAACAGATTGTGAATGAAGAACAACATGTGCCAGTTCTGTCAAAAAAAGGAGACTCAGCCCACAGTTTGGCAGTCACAAGGAGGAGCTCGGGTCTGTGCCAAGGAGGGGGCCAAGCCCAAAATAGACCCTGGTCTGAATAGATGTGTAGTGATGCCTCCGGGCCAGGCAGCTTGAACATCTCTTTCTGCCTGCAAACCACCTGCTTGTCTTAGACTTGCAGTGTTCCACTTTGTATGTGTTTGCAGGGAGGGAAGGAAGGAAGGAAGGAAGGAGGGAGGGAGGGCAGGAGGGAGGGAGGAGGGGAAGAAGGAAGGCAGGAAGGCAGGCATAAACAGTAGCACACTGCTATATCAGATGACTGCTGTTACAGAGAAAGCCTTCCTTCTTCAACATCATCAGACAAATTTTTTCTTGCATCTTCTCATTGATCCTCAAAATCCCTCCAATGACCTCTCTTTCCCCTACAACGAATATGCAGTGAACACCCTGCCTTCTCCCTTCCCTGTAAGTTTTTCCAAGCCTGTCCCCCTAATGCTTTTAGCAGCTCTTTCCTCAATGCCCTAAATTACTGCGTTTGTCAGCATTGTGCAGTTGAGGCTGGTCACCTCCAAGGTCTTTGGTGAGCTTTGCATTCTTGCTCTCACCTCACTGAGCCTTCAGCATATTCAATGGTTCCTTTGCATATGCTTCAGTGGCTCTGGGCTCTTCCAAGGCTACCCTCATCTCTCTGAACATACCTTTTTGTTGGGCTTTGATTATTGCATCCATCATCTTGCAGCCTTTGTTGTCCTGTTTTCCAACTTGACTTCTTCAACCTATTTTAAACAGTAAGATCTAAGTTCTTTGGAGAAATCCCTCAGCCCATGTGGCATCATTTTGATGCTGTGCTCACTGCATACACACCAGGCACCACTCTGCAAAGGCAGCAAGGACCAGAACTGCTGTGCATGCTCTGGTTAAGGCTTCACTGCCTGCTCTGTGAGACCTGGCTTCACGTTACAGAGATCAACCCGGTCCACGTCACATGAGCGGTGAGACTAGACTCTACGTTGTCTGTCCAATGAAGCAGGACAACACTTTACTCCTCTGCAGACACTTCAGTGATGCCCAGGACCTCTTGATCTAAAAGTCATATACAAAAGGGCTGTATTTGTACTGCTCAATGAAATATGCCTAAGACTGTCCTCTGAAGGCAAGGCCAGCTGACCCAGAGTGACCTACAAGTAGATCTCTTAGCCTCCAAAACTGTAGCCACTTGAAAACTACCCCCAATAAGCAGCTAAGGCTAGTACAGACAGTCATGTTACAGTACTCAGGGGTGTTCCCTGGCCTGTTTAGTTTACTAGGAGAGATGTAGCCAGGCTTTCTTTACTACCGTGCATTACAGAGATACCCAGCCTGTCCATGCCCTTCCCCAGCTCCCCATTGCTTCCCACAGCAGATTTGCACTCTCTCTTCCTACAACTTCTTCTGATCTTCATGCTTTTGTCTCCAAACCATTTTTTCTTCATGTCAATGACCCTGTTTTCCCTTCTGCATCCTCTCCTATGTGCTATTTTCCTGTCTCCACTTTCCAGACCTCTACTACCATCTTATTTACCATTTCTTCTAGAATATTTATGGCACTGCTCTAAGGGCAGCCTCCAGAATGTGCTCCTACCTGCTGCACAGGCGTACAAGCGGGCACAGGTGCCAGCAGTTTGGTGGGAACCTGGAAAAGGGCTTGCTCTGAAGGTTTGGAAGAGGCCTGCACACCACAAGCTTTTCCAGTCAACAGCTCTGTCTTTGTTTATTGCAAATTCAACGCTCTTTCTGATGCTCTGTTGCAGGGGTGAACCTTGCCTTGGGCATGATCATCTTCTGAATTTCCAGCAATATGTGAACATAGTTGGCCCAACAGTTAGCACTGCCACAGAGGTGGCGATGCTCTTGATAGACACGTGTCATGCCAAGGCCTCAGTGACACATGCATGAGCCTCTGTCACTAGTGGGTCCCAATAAACCCCATCACACAGCCCTGTGAACCAGGCATGACCTTCACACTGACCTTCTCTGCTCTACATAGCAATAAGGCACTGATCCTTCAGAGCAGCTTAGCATCAAATGAATAAACCAGACCTGAGTTATAAGGGCTTCCTTGCAAAGGGGAATTTTACGTTTCATCTGTTACAGCTGAAATAGAGAGTTACAGCCCCAGGCAGTCTGCAGCAGCTCCCCAGGACCCATGCCGCCTGTTGTCAGTCCCGGGCAGGGTGTCTTACAGTGATGTTCTCCTGGCTGGAAGAACTGCTGCTCCCCCAGGCTGGCTGGGGCACTGCAATTCATAGCAGTTTTTCGAGGTGTTCATTTAAAATTCCACATCACACAAATGGATTGTGTCTTCTCTTAAAGAATCGTTATTCCAACTGAAAACATTGAACAAGACACAGCGTCTGAAAATGGCTGCAAAAAAAATATGGGTTTCCTTGCAGAGTTTAATTTCTCTTTGATGAAAAAGAGAGGTTACAGTGAAAAAGAAGGCTAATGCTTCCATTTTATTGCCTACCGTGATCCCAACTCCTAGTAGTTCTATAAATTAGAAGAGAAGTGAGCGTCATTGGCAAAATAATTACAGAATAATGAAAATAACTTAAAAAATTAAATGCCCTGCATTTGGACAAAGTTCTAAGGTAGAAACCAACAAAATTTGCACTGCCCCAATTTTTAAAATTTGGTTGAAAAAAAAAAGGCCATCTGCAACACTTGACTCTTCATCCCCATTGAAATCTATTGTTCAGAAGCCCATGGGTAGTGGGGCTTGGAACTGGGTTTGTCTTGAGGAGACTTCCAAGTTATTTCACTGGTTTTGCTTAATCAGGTATTGCTGTCATTTGTGATGGAGTGATTGACTTCTGTGATTGCTACAGTGCTTCTTCTGGTGTTAGTGTCCCTGAACATCCACCTTGTCTAATGACAAAGCTTATGGCTAATTCATTACAGTTACTTCAGCCATTTCTAATGAATCATTGTTATGGATGGGGTATAAACTGCTGACATCCACTCATGATGCCATCAAGGAACAGTTATGCTCCATTATGAACTCAAATAGCTGAAATAACAGTGGCTTCTGTAGCATAACTCTCTAAACCAAAATGACATGCTAATGAAGAAGTGCCACTGGCTATTTTTTTCTGAAGTCTTACGTCAATGTGAAAAAAAGGTGGAAGGTTGTAGGCTCCAGAACAAGCTAAAAGAGAGACCTCTAGGGCTAAGGGTTGATGGGCAGAAGCTTGAAACTCAGAGCAAAGAATTGGCTAATTGCTATTTGATTTGGAGAAACAGAGCTTCATTAGTCTCAAAAAGTAAACAGAATGGTTCAATATTAAAACCTCATGGTAGGATCATTTTTTCCTCTTAACAGAAATAACCTTTAGCAGACCAGACTTTGCCTAAACATTTGTGTCATAAGGGGATCATGCTGGTTAGCAATATTATCTAAAAATGCTTGATTCACAACATCCCAAATTCACTGTTCCTTTCATGGGCCACTATTTTGCAGAAGAGCAGGTGAAGCACCAAAACTCTATGCAGAAACCAGCATCTCAACCCTGGGAACAAACCCAGGACCTGCAGCTGGAGCTGGCATCTGTGCTTTGTATGTGGAAGTTATAGCAGGCTGATTTTCTTGGATATAGGGTCCCTGGAAAAATCTTGCCTTAAGAGTGATTAAGTTCATTGAATGGGCTTCATTTTGAGGGCAGTCAGTGAAAGATGGAAATGCCCATACGGGAATTTGCTTGGCACATGTCTTTGAAGGATTTAAGAGTAACGCATTCACAGTCATATCCCGGAGCGGAGGACCTGCATTGATTTTTTCCCCTCCTCATCCATTTTGTTGATCCAAATGTAGCTTCATAGCTGCATAATATTCTTCAGGTTACATTTCACTTTGTTCACCTTATGGCCCTCTTGACACACTGCAAGCTCTTTCTGAGAACAGTCATCATTAAATACAAGCCCCATCTATTTTATTGGAGCCAGGATTTATTTCACAACCTCAGAGGACTGCTGGAGAAATTATTGCTAACAGATATGACTGCAGAGCCCATCCCTGGGGCACCTTCCCGAGCGTGGCTCCTCGGAAGGTTCCCATTAACCACCTGCTGCTCAGGATCAGGTCTGGAACTCATCACCACTCCTGTCCACTTTTAAAACTTGTTCTTTTTTTTCTCTATAACTTGTTTTTAATAAGGCACGGTTACAAAATTACTTGGTTTATGTTCCTAGGGGCCGCCAAAGATTTGAGCAGATCAGGAGGGGGAGGTTGATTTTACCCCAAGGCAATCTCTCTATAATCCCCCTCCCCAAACCAGCTCATGCTGACAGCCCACTCCAAGGAGATTTATGTTTTCTCAAATGAAATTAAGAAACAGCTTATGGTGTGAAATGAAGGGCAGCGTGGTCCTCCCACACCCATTCTTTCCTTTTCTCTCAGGCTGTTGAGAGCAGGAGAGGAGAGTGGCAGGTAACCCCGGCCATCGGGGAAAATGCTGCAGGAATCTGCTCCTCTGGTATAAATACCTCCTCCTCTAGCTTGGTTTCCTCTTGTTTAATATTTCTGATGAAATTGTTTTGAACAGTAAAAATCTGCTATTGGATCTTAGCCAAAGTTCTCCAGCATTTCTATGATGCAGCACATCAAAGTGCTGATAGGAAAGACACAGAACATTTGGGGATGATTGATCACCCCTGAATAAACCTTCCCATGTAATTGCCTTCCCTATCTAAAAGAAGTGCTGTGGATGCTGCATTTCAACAAAAGCACTAATAGGGGGGATTCCAGGGCAGCTGCTCAGATGGGGCAAACATGTCCCACTACTGCCATTCTCCAGGAGCCTCCCTGCCAGGAAGGTCTCACCCATGGTTAAGCCATCTTCAGTGGCCTCCTATCTCTTGCTGGGTTTTATCACTGCACAGGAAACCTCTAAGCAAACATCCATCCTTGGTGGTTCCTCAGTGTCAGTTCACCAAGCTCACATTTGTGAAGGAAACACAAAAATCACAAGAAAAGTAAATAATGGAAAAGACAAACTGATTCCAGAGTGGCCTCAAGTGTCTGCAGCAACAGCAGTAATGGGGGCAATTCCGGGATGGGGCAGGTAAAAGCCCTCGATGGAGCAGTTGTCAGAAAACAGACAGAGGGAAGACCGAAAGACATGATCCAGCAGTGCAGCCATTGCACAGTTTTATTTTAATGTAAAAAGTAATAATTATTTTAACATTTTGTGATTAGCGCCGTTGCAGTAACTATGGGATGTTTTCTCTAACAGCTGCAGCAAAAACCTGGGAGCTGAAGCCAGCCTGGGTAGAGAAAAGGAGCTCCTGAAGTGTAAGTGCAAATGTAGACTGGTTCCTAACACAAACTTTAAGAGACACGGTAGCAGAAAGAAATAGGTTTTCCTGATGGAATAGGACAGTGTTATGCATCCATTTTATCTACTAAACCACGTATATCTACCGCGTGATGATATGAGATTAGAGAAAAACAACAGTAAAGAAAGGAAGCGTGGTCCAAGACTGGCCTCACGCTGAAAGGACAGATTCAACTCACGGCTTCAACTCACAGGATACCCGTGTAAGATCTCATTTCCCTGCGTGTAAAATAAAACAGGGATAAATCCCTTTATCAGAAAGGTTTCATGTTCATAACTACATTAAAGACCATGAAGTGTTCCAATTTTGGGGTATGAGCAATATAAAAATATGTAAGATAAACTGAAGCCCATTTGGGGGGGGGGGGTGTTTAAAGTCTGAATCTTTTTAATGTATTGCTGTGTTAGCCTTTCTCTGTTATTTGTTTCCCACTCCACACCTATGAAATATTGTCCACTGGTATATTGTTATTCTAATTTTTGCAGAGTATTTTGTCTCTTCCCTGACTTCTCTGAGCGTTCTCCTTTGCCACCGCAGGGATTATTGTGCTAATAAAAAAGCTTGCCATTCTTGGTGGAGTCCCTGAGTAGGAGATGTCTGTTTCTAATTGTTTTCTTATTGTTGGCTTTGAACTTCACATCTTTTGTGCTGATGCGTGCCTTGAAAGCCCTTCTTGGGGAATATAGTATTACTAATGTGAGATGTTGATCAGCCCCCATGGCAGGATGTTTATATGCAGAGGAATGTTTTGATCTGTGGCTATAGCCTGAGTCTGGATCTTGCCTGGGTTAATTTGGATGCTGTTTTGTTTGATTCTGACAGACTGCCTTCACTGTGTCATGGTTTTACTCCGTAGGTTTTAATTTCTTTGATTTATCAATGGCCAGCGATTGTATTTTTCCTCACTTTTACAGATTCTATGGTAAGTGCTATGTTGTCAACAATTCCTACTTAGCATGTAGAGAATTTCAAATTTATGAGTAGCACTATTACCCTTGTTCTGTTGTATTAATAGTAGATGCCCCTGAATCTGGTGTGTTTATATAGTATTTGTTACTTTTAAATACAGTGCAGTCCTTGTGACATGTACAGTACTTACACTGGAGTGTTACCAAGCAACACCACATGATTTTTATATCTGTGATAGTCATAAGGGACTGTGAGGTGCTGGCTCAAAAGCTAACTTGCTGCTGCTGTATTGCAAAATAATAAAAAAAAAAAGATAAACTGTTCCAGTTTTGCCATGCTGGCTTGAGTTTGTGGTCGGTCTGGTCCGATCCAGTCTCCCTTGTCCGGCACCAGCTGAGAGCTACAAAGGAAAACTGAAACAAATAAACTAACACAATCTGAGAGATATGTAGGCGATTTACAACACAATTTACAAGATCAGAGCACTCTTTGCTGGCTTACAGGGATGGCCTGGGGCAGACAACTGTCATTACTTTTATTAAACTTTTAGGACAGCAGGCTGAAAGGAGTTCAAGTGAGATGTATGGCAGTTTGGAGGGGTTGACAGAACCCTGGAAGGGGATGTGGCATTCCCCTCCTTGGCAGAGGAGGTGAGGGAGAGCTGGGAAAGGTCCGCTTGGGCAGCATCCAGCTCCTACCACTGGAAGATGTCAGGGAAGCTGAGGGAGGCTGATCCTGCCCCAGCTTTGCATGAACCTGTCGCTGAGGACACGCTGCTCTCGGAGAGGCAATTCTCGCAGCTACAGTTAAGTAACACTTTCATGATAAAGGGAAAATGTCCCAAGTGATAGGCAGAGGACTTCAGTGTACCATAAGAATTGCTGCTAATGCTGGTCTCAGAAAAGGACCAGATGAAAGCTATTCCTAACATGACTTGCATTGCTCATCCTGGGCATGCAGAAGGATGAAGGATGAGATCCAGGGTAGTACTTTGGTACCTTCTCCTCAAGCAAGTGCATAGGCTGTAACGAGTGATCAGAAAAACCTGGCCTATGCCCCTGGGACCTACCCCTCTGGATGAGTGCCCTAAGGACAAGCTAATCCCTCATGGGCTCCTGGCTGTGGAGGATGCCCTGCAAAGGTGATTACAGCCCAACAACTTGATCTCTCTTGAGAAGAGCTCTCAATGAATTCCCCCACCAAGCTTAGGAGGACCCCGAATTCACATCCTCTTACAAAATCTCCCCCCATGTATGCTGGACCAGCAAAAACACCATGCTTGTTAGGGGCACTGATATTTCATGTAAGATCTTTGGGTGGGAGATGCCCAAAGCAGAGTACATTGGCTTAGTCTAGAAAGGGTTCTGAATGTGGGTTTGAACACTTGAATAATTTTGTCAAAGGAACCAGTTCTGTGCTTACATTCATTGCTGACTCCATCCAGAGTGTTCAGGGTCTGGCAGGATCAACTCTACACATTTGTCACAAGCATCTCAGCAACCCAAAGACAGAATTTAAGAAGAGAGTCTGAACCATCAGGGACTCAGCATGTTCCTGAGCCATAGTTCCTATGAGTTGCTTGGAATGATACAAGCCAAGCAGGGTGTAGCAATCTTCCTCAGTCAGCATTTCTGGAGCATTTGAAAGAATCAGCAGGCTCTCATAAAATCCCCGTGAAGATGAAAACATGGTCCCACAAGGCCAATCATCACAATTTCTGTCCCAAAGACATCCTTTACATCAGCAGTGGAGCAACATCTTCTGAACGTGAATTAAAGGTGGGTTTTTTTCCCCAGAATACTTGAAACTCTTCTAAGTTCTCTGTATGCTGGTGCTGATAGCATGATTTTACAAACAGCCCCTGTTGCTATGAAGATAAGCCAGGCTCTGCATTAACAACTTCTGCACCTTCTTCTTGCCACAACTTCTAACCCAGCAAACCATCTCCAGCTCTCTTGACCTCCAAAACAGGAACTGTCAAGCACAGTTTTCTGTTCTGTCAAGACTTTAGGAGTCTTCTAGACAAGAGAGGTGTCTCCTACAAGGAGGACAAACACATTCCAACATTTTCTGAGTTTCTAGTGGTTTTGTAGGTATTTACCATGTCTCCCAACAGTCTATGGAGGTTTACATCAAATAAGCAACTCATTTTAACAGAATGCCTTCATTTCATTTTCTTTCTCCTTCTTCATCATTAAAACACAGAGCCATAAAAATAATGTTTGCCATGTAATGTTTCCTAATAGCAATTTAATAACCCTCAGATCAAGATAGGAAAGACAAAAAAAAAGAAACTATATCATATAAATAAAATCAGCATATTCAAAGGTGCATGTTTATCTACTGTAAATCCATGCGACCCCATTTTGCCCAGCAAATGTACGTGTAGCAATGAACAGCCTCACACCCAGAAACACACACGCAGACACCGTAGAAGAACTCAGATCAAGCCACTAGTGCCTGCATTTTTCTCTATAGGAAAATCATTTAATACCAATAGTTAGAGGTTTCCAGCAGAGCTAAATGAAACAGCCCGTGCTGAGTCGGGAAGACTGGGAAATGTCTATACGAACAACTTTCATACATTAATGCTATACACACAGCATTGAAAGTGCATAAGTGTGTGCAATTAACATCTGGTTCTCAACACCATTACATCAAGTGACACCATCCAGCGATTAGTCCAAGCGTTAATCCCTCTTCCAGTAGAAATCACGGAACACCTGGGATGGGAGAAATCCTGTGGGAACAACAAATGGAAAAAAAATGTTAACTTCAAAATGTGTCTTAAGGCAAGATTTTCAGACATAACTAATGGCAGAAGCAATTACCAACCACGAAATTTAAAACATCTAGCAGCTAAGTTTGTGGGAGGTAGGTGCCAGGTCAGCTTTAGGACTTGTGTTAGGACTTGATGAAGACAACTCATGCCTTGAAGAGTGTCCACTGAGACAGGATGAGGAGAGGAAGAGGGGGGCAGACAGGTGCTGACACAGGAGCTGCCTGCCTGCAGCCCACAGCAGAGGTCCAGGTGGCCAGAACAATTTCTCTGGCTTACACTTGTACAAGATGCTCTCCAGTCACAAGCCTTATCTTCACAGGTACTCCCACGAGCTGCCTGGAAGTGGTCTACCCCAATGGGTGCCTGGGAGAGAGGAGGAGCGGGACAGAGACAGGCAAGGGCTCCACAGGACCCATCAGAGATGAAGCCAGGCCAGGGAAGGAGCACTGGAGGGACAAAGCCAAACCTCCTCTTTGGTTGGGTTTTGTTTTCTTGTCAGGCCTGGTAGAGAAATGTTTTGTTCAGCACAAAACAATGAAGGATATTTTGTTCCACCGGCTGTGTGACAGCTGTAATCACAGCTGACCTGTTATGATGCTGGCATGCAGTCTGCATTGCTGTTTTCACTGTGGGCTTCAGGTCTTTCTTAGACTCCTACCTAATGAATAGTTCAATTTGCTCCAGGTTTCCCCCTTTTCTGGTTTGTGCTAATTCATGTGTGGTTGGCTTGCCTCCTTTCATTAAAAAATAAACTCTCCCCCACATAACCCTCAGCTCCTGGGTGAGATTAGAAACACAGGTATTTTTAACAAACAGTATTTCTTTTTCAGAACTCTGACTTTTTCTAGGGAGGATAAACATTGCTAAGAGTTTTATAGTAAGAATAAATATTAATAAATAAAAATACCTATATTTTATACAGCAACATGGGTAAGAGCAGTACCTAGCCACAAGAATAGCAGTAGCAGAAGCTATTTCAAGAGCACAGAAACCTGGCCACTTTCTGTGGTGCTTTCCCATCATAATTCCCCATCATCTGCTATCAATCTTTTAACTGGATGAGGGATGTCAAAGGGTACATACCTGTCTTTTCCCTTTAGTACTAGTTTGGGGCCTGTTTTCTGTGATCTATCTAGTACCTATTTGAATCTGCTCTGGTTAAGCAGCTCTGCAACCTCCTGGGGCAACAAAGTCATAAAAAATCACTACCCACTTGTAAAGAAGTACTTTCTGGTTTGAAAAATCTTGATATTTAGAATCTAAAACAAGATCTGTTTTAAGACAATTTCCTACTAGTTTCAATGAGCTCCTCGAGTATCTCCTTATGGCCGCCTTCTTTCCAAATTGAACAGTCCCAATCTTTTGGTCTCTCTTGCTCCCTTGACTGTTTTAGTTGCCCTTCCCTGTGTTTCTTCTAACTCCATCGTAACCTTCTTCAGATGAAAAGACCCAGAACTGCAGATGTTTTTCACAATGTGGATGCACCGAGGTTTTCTGTAGTGGCAAAACGTACATAATGGTAAAATGGTGTCTTTTTCTCAATACTCTTCCTGAGAAGTAGTAGTTCTGTGAGAACAATAGTACCCTTCAAGTTTGTTGGGCTTTTTTTTTTAGTGCTGCTAAACACTGAGCCAATGATTTTGGAGAACTGCCCATGAGGTCTTCAAGTTCCCTTGCCCACCTTGTAACCACCATTTCCAAGTCCAGCAGTGTACATGCACATTTGAATTATTTCTTCTTAGGTATGTTACCTCAAATTTATGTATACCAAATTTCTTCTGCCACCTTCACAATTTTGTGAAGTCTTTCTAGAATTTTTCACCATCAACTTTTCACTTCATACAAAAGACTTCCATATCATCTGCAGACTCGGACATTTCACTGCACATTTCTTTCACTAAGTCACAGATAAAGACGCAGAATAAAACCTATCCCAGCAGTGATCCCTGGAGGACTCTACTGCTGACTCTTCTTCGTCCTGGAAAGTGACCATTAAGACTTATAGTTTTATTCCAACCCTTCAACCAGCTTTCAGTCCAAAAAATGACCTTTCTCCAGTCCCATAGCAACAACTTCTTTTGCAACCTTTGGTGAGGAACTTTATCAGAAGCTTTTTGCAAATCCACATTTGGTATACCCAAGTATGAGCACACCCTTTATCTATGTGCTTCATACCAGCCTCCCAGAACACCATCAGGTGTTCACCTTTTCACAGAGGCTCTGCTGAGTTTGTCCCAAGAGGTCATGCTAACCCATTTGTTCAATGATCCTGTTCTGCACTAGAGTTTGCCATGTTACCAGGGCTGGAAGTCAGAGTCACTGACTGATAGTCCCCTTTTTGGAGCCCTTTTGTGGGTAGAAGTTTCACTGGAAACCCACAAGATCTCTGGCACAGCGACTGTTTGTAATGACAACTCACACACCTTGGCCCACAGCCCCCTAATTTTGTATAGGAGCTCTTCAGTGCTCCCAAATCAATGCCATTCCATTCTCACAACTTGTTAGCACGTAGCTTACTTGTTTAGACTACTACAGCCTATATCTTCATGTCAACCTGATGTCGATCTTCTGACCTATTTGCCAAAGCATCTGCCCAAGGTCTTTCATGGTGAAGACTGATGCAAAGAATTCACTGATCTTTGCTACTCTGGCTTCATCACCTGTGAGTGTCCCTTTTGCGTGTTGGTCATCAAGTGGTCCTACCAGTTTCCTTATTGTATTCCGGCTTTCGAGCTACTTAAAGAGCCTTTTGTTATCCCTCTTTGCAAGGCACACTTCGATTCTCCCATAGCTCTCTCATTTTTCTGTTTACACTTGACCTGCCTTGTTTTATGGTTGTTCAGTTCCCTCCTTTGGGTAATCTTTCCATGCTGTAAATTCTAGTCTTTTCCCTTTCATAGCCTTCTTACTGTTTCTGTTGAGCCACACACATATTTTGTTGGAAGGTTTATTATCTTTTTGCATGGAGATGTATGCTGGTGGGTTTAGGGATGCCAGACAGCAGGCAGGATGGACAGGACATTTCTTTTTTAATCATCATGTTACCTTCTAGAGACCCCACACCTTCTATATTCTCATGCTGTATTCTCATGCCATATCACTGAGTATGTGTTACGTGTCCACATACTCAGTCGTACTCCCTGACTCATGTGCAGGGCGGCACACTAGCACCTGAAGCCCTGCCAAAGTAGTTGGGACTGCTGCTGCCCAGGCAAACTGAGACAGGCAAAGTTGCTCGAATGCTTCCACATGAAACCTGTGAAATTGCAAGAGGTTTTGCTGTTTTTCTTTCATGAAATGTGCTTTTGCATCTGTTTCAGGCACATGTACAGTAAAAACAATTACAAATCTTACAAACCAGACCACTGAAAAATTATAAAGACTACGAGATGAGTTATTGCATTATCCCTTGGCCCCCCTCAACACTTTGTACTAGGAAGATGACATCATCGGTTGAAAGAAAAGTTGGTTCTCCAGATGTGTAAATGATATTGAGGGGTTTTTATTCTATTATTAATATTCTTTAGCTGTATCACTTTGCCTAGTGCAAATATGCACAGGTAATAAAACATGTGTGACAATGTATGCTTATCGTTTTAACATTCTAAGGATTTTTTTTACTGCATTTTAGAAATACAATCACTGTGCTTGATTTGTTGCTGTGTCTCTAAGATTAGAAAAGAGTCACTGGAAAAGGTTGGTGTAATAAGGAAGACATTTGGAGAAACTGGATTCAAAAACACGTATGGTTTACAGGCAAGTTTCAAGGAGGAATCTGATTAGCACATGATTTATTTTATGTTTTTAAAGGAGAATGGATTCAATGTATTTAGACAGTGTTTTGTGTCCCAGAGGTCCTGTTAGAACTTAATATGGTTTTCTTATTTGCTGGCGTAGTCCTAAAGAAATAAGTAATATATCACAACCAAAAGTGAAGGAATGCTGGATGATATAAACAAAGAATTATCAGGAAAACTGGACCGGTGTTACTTGTCTAATAAATTATTTCTTGGCAAACATTTCATAAACATTAATTTTAATGTCTACAGCCTCTATTTTTTCTTCCTAGTGATACAGTTTTACGACTGTACCCTCAACAATAAACCCTATTGATTGTCACCCACAATTGTTTGGCTCCGGTCACTAACCTGTCAAAACTAAGCCTGTGCCTGGATGTGGGAGGAATAAGGGAAAAAGCCAGACCGCTGTGTGAAAAGGTGTACAAAGAAACAGCCATGACTTTCTACCCCTGCCAGAGCACTGAATTGTTAAGAGAACCCTACTTCACTTGAATCCCAAGAAGCGGGGTCCAGTGGACCTAACCTGAGCCGTGTCGCTCAGCTGCCGGCCTTAGAGAGCTGGGAGTCAGTCGGGAGGAACAGGCACCACCAGCCTACAAAACAGGGAGGGTGAGTCGCCCTCCGAAGGTGCCTATTCCTGCCCCATGACTGCAAGGCAGCTCATATAACAGTTTTTACACCTGGCCAACTCTCAGACTCCTAGCTCTTCTCGAAATGAATTCCACCCAAAAAGTTATCCGCAGAGCACATACATGCATTGGTCACAGTCTGCATCACGAGGAAAGAATTGTGTGCCACAGAGATGACAGAGCTACCCAAAACCCATGAATCACACAGTGTGGTGTGTGACTGCTTTTTTTTTGTATCCCACAGTAGTGTCTTGGCAGGTGGAGAGTTGGATATGTGCAGGTGGGCTGCTGGAAAAGTATAGAGCCACCCCTGGTCACATCTGGCCTTAACAAATAGGTTCAGCATGAATAACACATGGACTGTGCAACGGCATCGGGGAGAAGTCCGGCATCCTCCAAATAAAGCACATAAGCAAAGGCCATACATACACGGTGTCAGATACCTCAGTTTTCCTTTCCCATTTCAGATTTTTTTCCTCAGATGTTGTAAAGTTTCTGAAAGCTGACAGCTGGTGTATGCCAAAAAATCCTAATTTTGTTCAAAGAAAATGTCTTTATTTGTGCCAAGAAAACTGCATTTTGAGCAGCACTGAAGAACTTGGCCTTGGGACCAAATTATGAAAATACCTTCTTCTTACCACATCTGTCCAAGTTCTAACAAATCATTTCAGGGCTCCAAATGTTTGGACGTTCAAGGATGAGTGATATAGAAATGCTAATTAATACATACGTTTAAAGCAATTCTTTTCAGCCCTCTGTGCAATTGCAGCAGAATGATTTTCTTTCCAAAGACAACTCTGGATCACATTTTTTATTATAACATACAAACTCCTCTATATACTTAAGAAGTTAATCAGGCTTAGTTGTACAAAACTTACAGACTTTAAAAAGGATTCCTGTAAAGATATTGTTTAGTTCTTGAATGAAAGATACTTGTTGATCTGCTTAGCTTCTTGAGGTAAAGGCCATCTTAAAACTTTTGCTAATCAGTGAGTTTGACAAATGTTGGGCCCCAAGTTAAAGAAAGGTATTGCAAAACTGCATGCAGAGGGTCCATTTGAGTGCTACCAAGATGGTCAAGGGAGCTAGAGCTCATGGCCTACAATGAAAGGTTGAGGACTTTGGGCTTGCTTTGCTTGGTAGAGGAGAGGCTAAGAGGGGAATCTAATAGCAGCCTGCAGCTACTTGAAGGGGCAGTTGCAAAGAGGACGGACAAACTCTTCTTGGTTGTGGCAGAATTCTAACAAGGGATAAGGCCACAGACTGTAGCTTGGCAAGTTCAGGCTAAGCATTAGGAAAAACTTGTCCACCTGGAGGGTAGTGCAAAACTGGAACCAGATACTGGGAGGCTGGAAATCCCCATCTTTGGAGGTTTATCAGATTTTTCCAGACAAAGCCGCAGCCAACTTGATCTAGTGTTGTTGATAGCACCACTCTGAGTGGGAGGGTGGAGACCTCCTGGTGTCCCTTCCCACTGGTATGTCTATGAACTTGTGAAATTAACTGCACAACCTGGGTGCAATAGACCTGATACTATTAGATCTCCTTTCAGCCCTGGGGGCTCAGGGTCAAGGTTGCAGGGTGTCAGCACTCTGCTTGCACCTGGAGCTGTCTGGCCTGCATTCATCCCTTTTTTAACCTTCTTTGGGTTGCAAGGGCAGTCAGTCAAATCACTACAGAGATTAGCATTCAATCCTTACCTCCTGTGAGCATCTTTGGCAGCTCAGGAAAGATGTGCATGAGTTTACATGTGGGTAAGCTCATGGCAATGATCTGCTGTTAATTCCTGGCAGTTGCTGGCCTAGCTGCCAGGGAGATCTAACTGTCCCCGTTGCCTGTCTCACAAAGAATATCTTTGGGATGGGGTGTCAGGTTGGGATTTTATCCTTTAATTGCAGAGAAATTGATATTGTGGAATTTGAACTATACAGAGAAACCACTTGCCATCCATACTCCATAATTTGGTTATACTTACCAAAACATCTTCAGCTCTCATGGGTTCTCCAGGGAACCTCAAGCCTGAAGCAAATGAAGATAATAGTTGTAATTATCTCAATATTTTCTAGCCATATCTGCTAGTTAGCAAGCATGCTGTCACCTGGAACTTGCAGGATTTATGAATGTGCATTATCTCCATTAGCATCAGTGTGAACAGTGACCATAAATCCCTTCACCAGATTAATACACCAGTGTGCTATCCACAGTACAGCACGTCCAGCAGAACAGTGAAGGAAGATGAAGATTAGAAGCATTGCTTTCCGCTCATCACTGGCAAATAGTCATAAATAACTACCTTTACAACAACAACAAAAAAGCAGATGACTCAGTATTTGCCTGGAGACATATATGTTTGAATATTTAGCTTAATTATCTCAAAACTGTGATAAGTCAAAAGCATTGTCTCAGCTACAGCTGTTATGAGATTTTCCTTTCTTACAGTAAAGATTTTTACAAGTTTGAATTATTTTCTCTAATATGTTTTAATTGTTTTGAACAAAATATGACAAGAGAAGTAAAAATACCTTTCAGCATTTTAAGTTGATTGTATTTCTTTGACATGGAGGGCTGGAATCCTGACTACATTCCAGTTAAATTTTTAACTTCTGCCTACTTAAAACTTACTCTAAAGATAGACTCAATGAATGTATCTGTCTTCCTTCCCTGATCTGAGATGCTGTCGTGCCCAGTGCTGCGACCATCTCACAAGCGGCTGCATTTTCCTCTGACTGCAAAAGTGGTCCATGAACACCTCACACATAACTTGTCAGAAATGCAGGGAGGATGAAGCAGGCTCTTGTTTTGACAGGCAGCACAGATAGCAACAGATGCAGTTAAAAATATCCTCAGATTTGCTGTTTCAGTTGCTGATGACTTTGGACAAGTTTTTTTTTTAACCCAGCTTGAATTTTTCTATCCTTGGTATCTCTCTCAGCTTGATTTCCTTTGGAAACTTCCAGACAAAACATGATATTTAAAAAGAGGCTAAGGAACTTATTTCCCCCCCCTATTAAAACATTTCACTTTGGAGCTTTAGCACTCTCCTATCCTGGAGCAGACCCTTGAAGTTTGGAAAAGGGGTTGCCCTGTGCTGGTATTTAAAAAGAGGCTAAGGAACTTATTTCCTCCCCCTATTAAAACATTTCACTTTGGAGCAGATCCTTGAAGTTTGGAAAAGGGGTTGCCCTGTGCTGGGACTGAAAAGAACACCCACAGTTGATGAAGTCTGGATAGGGCTGAAAACCACCATTCACTCTAGCAGAATTTAGCAGCTAAATTCCCCCAAAGCTCCAGAATTGCCATAAGTGTAAGTGGGGCTGCTGAGGTTGAGTGGGACATCTTCTGCCATCAGCCCAGGGCCCACCACAGACCATTTCTGCCATGGGTGCCGCTCAAATATAGGGCAGGAGGGTGTGAAAGACACCGTTTCTACCACAGCTGGAGCACAACCTGGCTGCCTGGCTCCTCACACTGTGGTCCCAGTGTAAAACCTAGGGTGGAACCTGGGGCTCCTCTCCTTCCAGTGCCTGGGCTCCTCCTGTGGGGAGGTCAGCAGCAGATTCATACCTCCTCCCTCTAAGACAGGAGGCTTCACTTGGCTGGTGAACTGTGCAAGACACCACGCCACTGGAGGGAATTTCTGCTCCCCCTGGTTTCATAAAAATATACAAAATTAAGCAGGAGTTAGAATCATAGAATCACAGATTCTATTTTATTTAGCTTATTTTTGTTTATGTAAGTCAATACTGTAATACTGTACAAGCAGAGAAAATGGGTGCAGATGCTCAAATAACTTTTATGCTGATGTTTCCTAAATTCCCAGCATTTAACCTTGCAATCATAATTCCTTTTTAACATCACTCCTGGTATATGATTCTTTAAGGAACGTGATCATGGTAACAAAATAAATGTCCATGGTTATGGGAGCATTTTAATCCTGGGCTCTCTTTTTTTTACATGCATTGGAGCATATAAAAATGGAGAGCACGTCTACTGTAAGACTCTTCTTCTGGCGCTCCCCATCTGTCACACACTCACTGAAGAAAGAGAAACATTTGGGGCCCATCCACGGTGTAGAATATTTGAGAGGCAACATCTGAGAGCCCAGGGGAATACTGGACACATAACCAGCTGAAGGCAAGCCAGCAATACCCTCTTTTGTCTCCCCAGCCCTCTAGCCTGCATGCATCCTGTAGCAGAAACCTTAGTGCTTCACCTGTGCATCACAAGGATAAACGCGTGGTCTGCTGCTGGCTTTCCCTTGGACGTTACTCAGCAGTGACACTGAAAGCAGTGCACTAGCAAACCTGAATTAAAAAAAAGTTAGTCCGAATCCATTTGATTCGAACAAAGCTTTTTGTTAAACCTGAAACAAGTTGCTTCGTTTTGGTTTGGGTCATTTTTAATGAATGTCAAGATGCAGACCCCATAGGGTAATGAGGAGATGGAGGGGGCTGGGTGCAGCATTAGCCTCAAATTCAAACCTCATCCCTGGCACTGCATTCAGAGTAGGGTCTGGCTTACTGCCGGCCACTTTCCCCAGGGAGTTTAAGAAATTCTGCAAGGGTTTTTTCTCTTTCTACTCTGGAAAGTCTTCCATTTTGTGTATAAAAGACTCGAATATTTGCTGGATTTCCCAGATCCCTGACTTCCCAGGTGAGTACTCTGAACACAAGGCTGCCTCTCATGCAGTAGATATTTAATAGTCTGATACAATATTGACTAAACTCTCAGAATAACATAGCTTTGTCCGGTAGCTGAGGGACTAAAATACCTTTGTTGAAATGTTGGAGTCATTGGTTGAGATCCTAGTTCCACAGGGAGCAGAAAAAGGACATTTCAGTCACATCTAGCTAAAGGCTAACAAGCAGTGTCTCCTGGATGGTTTGTACATGCAGGCTGGATGTCCTTTCAAGACCTGTATTCATTGCACCTACTCCTGGAGAGAATTTAGCAGCACTTGTCTAGGCATCCCCTACAGACCAGGGCAAGGCAGCCTAATGGCCTTAAATCCCTCTGACAGCAAAGGGCTGGATGGACTTATATCCCATAAAAATGAAAAAAACCCAGAGCGAATCAGATACAAAGGCTACCTGCAAATTGCAAACAAAGAATGGGATACCTGTGCCAATAGGCAGGCCCTTGAGGGGATCTCTCAGGTCCCTAAAAGGTTTATACCCTGCAGAGAAGCTTTTTGACATCCAGCATGGGTCCCAGCTGGCTGGAGGTACGACCGCCTCCGTAGTCTCTGGGACATTACTGCTCACAGTAAGGAGGGAGGACATGGCTTCTGTTTGTACCTAGGTTGCTGTTGTCCTCGGCTGGTGTGCTGGCAGGGAGGATGTGAGCTGTCATGCCAGAGGGTGAACATAGGGAGTAGGTGCCATTACAACAGGGGCTGGAAGTGCCAGCAAAAGTGTAGAGAGTATGAAGCAGTTAACTTTAGATACAAAGCTAAAAGCCAACGGGGGCAATGACTTAGAGCTATGAGTTACGCTGACAGTAACAGACGTTTTGGTCAATGTGCTTTAGCATCACAAGGTTCCCTGTCGGGCACAGTCCTTCACCAGGACTGAGTCTAACCTGTCAAGAGGATTGCTTGCTGCAATCCCCTACTACTAGAGAGCTCCAATGTATAATAATATGGCCATGCTTGTGTTGCTGCCTTGCTTTCAATAACCCAAACATTTCAATCATCATTAGCTGAGGCGGCTCTGCACAGTATTTTGCTGCTGCCTGGAAATGTACCTCAAATTCCTCAAAGTCCCACTGTAGATACCTGACTGCTATATTATTGAGTTAACCTTATATTTTTAGGCAGCCTTTAGACCCTAAGGCAGCCAGGCGGTAATGATTTAATAAGGTTTTTAATATATGAATAAAAACGCCTCCAAAGACTGCAGATGCTTGTTATTTTGCTGAGCCTCCAGAATAAGGGATTTGTTTAAAGAGCTCTGGTCTTTCCGGTTTGCGATTGTTTCCTTCTAAGATACAAGCCAAGTGAGTATTAAATGAGCCCAGTGTGGGGAGAAGAGGAAAAAGTGAAAATATAATTTATTTACATAGTGAATGCTCCACACAAGGTTCATAAAAACAAACCATATTACGAAAAGTGAATTAAACCTCAATTACTTCCAGGTTCAGGGAGTCTGATGAGCTAATTAAGCAATGCTTTTTTCAAATCCAATCCCTGAAGTCTCCAGAGAAGGTAGGATAGCTGAGGGACACACTTTCAAAGCACCTGCTCACTATTTCATTCCCCTTCAAAGTGCAGCTCCACAGCCTGAGTGGCACAAGAGCCATAACAGCCACCTTCACCAAATCTCTTTGAGATCCTCCCAAGCTAAGCTTGGGATAAGCTGCCTTGCAACGATCTGCTGTGCCTTGCAGTCATCTAGTGTGTGTCATCACTGTCCACAGGATGAGGCCAGAGCTGCTCAGCTGTGTGTCATAGGCTTTCTGCATCCGACAAGCAGTGGTAGGTCTCCTTCACGTCTTTGGTCAGAGGCTTGTAGTAGAAGGAGGATCTGTTTTGGCATTCCTAGTGACTGGGATGTGTGTTGGTATGCCAAGAGTGAAGTCAGATAACCAGAGACTGTTCACAGGGTTATGGCAATGCAAGCAGTTGTCTGCAGCAGATTAAATCCTGACAGTGTCCCTCGTACAACCTTCAAGTTTCTGCTGAGTAATATTTGGTGTCTCCTTACTAAAAACATTGTTAAAAAATCCTGCTGACTTCCAACAATGCCTACCACAGGGACAAGGTCCTCTGGCAGCACAAACTGGGACAATTCCCAGGCAAACTTGACTCCAGAACTTCAGACATGCCAAGTTTTCGACACTACATTACTTTATCTGAGACTGTCCCTATCTGTACCCAAAACTGTACATTTCTGAATAACATGTGTATATCCAGCCTCATGTTTCTCCTAACCCACATATCAGATCCTGAGCTACTTAGATTTGTTTGCTTAAGTCTGGTACTCCATCAGTTCCAAGCACATGGCAGGAAAAGCCCAGGGCTTATAAAAGTAGTACCTTCAGCTTAGTCCTCTTCCATTGTTTTTTCCAAGTATTTCATTATAAAATCTTTCCTTTTTGTTGGATCAAACAACTTAAATCCTAACTTCATAATTTCTTCAAAATATTAGTCTGATTTAATCCATGAGCCCTTTGCATGAAGTGGTGCACCGTGCTTCATGATTTCAGCCAAATGCATGCCTAATTTCCAAAGCCTGTTACAAAAAATAAATTCCCTAGATTAATTGAAGTAGGTCCTGCTATGGGATGAGTTCGAATGGAGGGAAAATTTCAGGATTTGTTCCATTTCTAAATGATCGTTGGCAATATTTCAGGAAACATTTATCAGTAAATTGCAGTAGATTCTGTGTTTCACAGAAGTGTAATTTTGAGACTTTCAATGTACAAAACAGTTTTGATCATTAGACAACACTACGCAGATCTAGCTTTAGCCTGAAAACACTGGAAGGCCACGGTTTTCTTGTACACATAATGTATCCAGCAGTCAGAGGGGAGCTGGTGAACTCAGAGCACCCTATGGTCTTCTGAATCAAACCCAACCACACTGGCTCTATCACATTCGGAAATGTTTATAAAGGTCAAGAGACTCTGACTTTTGTCTCTTTGCCTTCCTTAGGCTACTGTCAAGACTAGTGCAATCATTGTTTCAAAGCTCTGTAATTCTCATTTGTACTTTAAAACCAAGAAACATTCCTTAAGTGGTAGGGCAATATAACAGTAATTCTCAAACTTCACATAACACATAGTAACATACTGGTATTTTTATGAATCATGGGCCAAGTATGCTTCCAAACAGAGAATGATTTTATATTCCAATGGATACACTATTCATTCTGCAGTGTGTCAAAAGTAATTGCTCTCTAAGCTCCAAAGCACTCTAACACACTCTCTCAAACAGCATGCAAAATGGAATCTCAGAAATTATTGTGAAATTAACCATTTGGAGAAAACCTAATCGCCAGCTACCCAAGGTCTTCAGATTGCAAATCCAGCCTCATTCTAATACAATTAAATTGATTTCCTTTCACAGAGACTTCTAGGGAAGGAGCTGGTGTGTCCGTGGTTGGATATACTCAATTCAATAAATGTAAATATGAAAAGAATTTTTATGCAAAGCTTTTGTTGGCTTGTTGCACTGGCAGATTAAAAATTGGCAGTTGCACCAGTTTCCTCTTTCAGAAACTGAGCTATTTTCTCAATTTAGATGTGAATTTACAGTCCTAGATGCTAGAAAATAAAAGGAATCATTACATCCTTTTCTATCATAACATGGAACTCACAGAGGAAAATAATCTCTCCTGCGTACACTTCGGTATTAGGAAAAAATAGGAAGATAATTTAGGCTGAGTTCAAACATGAAAAGAATATTCTAAAGCTGCAGATCTTCTCCTAAACACCCCTGGTTTTGTGTCGTCCCAGAAACCCCACCAAAAAGTTTTTTCATGAGCTTTCTTGTAATTTCTGTGCTTGGGCTGAAAATACAGAAGAAAAAAAAACCTGTTCTCCTAATTCTCTACTAAAACTCCTTACACAAAACTGAGCTTCAGCTCTGTCTTTGTAATATGCCACAGAGAAAAAACCATTTGGGCTTTCTTGTATCTGTTCCAACAACACCCAGGAAATGCAGAGAAATGTAGAAATTAAAACCTGCCCCCTCATTTTGCAAAGAGAACTCAGTTGCCCTCAGGGTTTTTTAAGATAATTTGGATCTGTTCCTACTTATTTCTTTTATATAATATAGAGAGGATGTAAATTTTAAAAGCTAGGAGGGCCTGCACCTACACAACATAGGGAACTGGCTGACCTACTGACAGTCCTGAAGGGCTGTGATCAGAAGCATGAAGTCCAGCTGGAGGCCAGTAACTGTGTACAGGAGGGACTGATACTGGGGCCAACATTGTTTAACAGCTTCATTAATGACCTGGATGACGGCACAGAGCACACCCTAAGCAAGTTTGCAAATAATATGAAATTGGGAGGAGAGATTGATGCACCAGATGGTTGCGCTGCCATTCGGAGGGACTTTGTCAGGCTGGTGAAATGGGCAAGCAGGAATCTCATAAAGTTCAACAAAGGGAGATGCAAAGTTCTGTACCTGGGAAAGAATAACTCCAGACACCAGTACTGACTGGGGGTCCACTGACTGGAAAGCAACTTGGCAGAGAAGGACCTTGGTGTCCTGGTGGACAAGGACCTGGTGGACAAGTTGTCCACCTTGCTGTGGACGACAAGGGACTGTTCAGCCTGGAGAAGAGAATGATCAGGGGGATCTTATCAGCATGTGCAAATATCCAACAGGAGGATGTAAAGAAGATGGAGCCAGAGTCCTCTCAGTAGTGCTCAGTGAGAAGATAGGAGGGGATAGGCACAAACTGAAACACAGGACATTCTGTTTAAATATAAGAAAACACTTTTTTACTGTGAAGATGGTCAAACACTGGCATGGGTTGCCCAGAGAGGTTGCAAAGTCTCCAACCTGGAGATATTCAAAATCCAACTGGACATGGTCCTGGGGAACCTGCTTTGAGCAGGGAGTTGGACTAGGCGATCTCCAGTGGTGCCTTCCAGGCTCAGCTATCCTGTGATTCATCTCTGTGTTGATTTCCCCCCAGAGAGAACAACCCCGCTACTCCAGGCAGTATTCTCATGCACAAATTTGCATGTAGGCATTTTTGACAAACAGAGGAGTAAAGCTCTGGAGGGAAACACAGAACAAAGTTACTGACAGTGTAGATGCACCATAATTTAAATCCATACAAAACATAGACGGGACATAGTCCAACAAAGCCCAACACAGTGGCTTCTGCACCTTAGGCTGCAAAGAATGAAGAATGAATAAAGAGATAGGGCTCCTAAAGGCGTTTGACTTTCTGTTTTGCATAGCAGAGTTCCCTCTGTGCTCAAGTGTAGCTTTCTGTGCATGTAGAAGGAGAGCATCTAGCTCCCATGAAAGCTCCTCTGCAAACCAGGTGCAAGGCAGAGGCACCTTATTCTCCTAAGATCTCCAGGGCAGTTCTCTTCCTTATGAAGTGTTCAGACATGTCTGCATGTCTACCCTGACTACACAGAGAGCAGAGAATAACCAGCTCTGATAGAGGTGCCCACACTTGGAGGTATCCACAGAGGTGAACCTCACCACTACTGACTATAATCTGAGACCACACTCCTCACAAAAGTAGCTGCTTAGGCAGCTTCCAACACAGCTTTCAGGCTCTGCATGCAGGTTTCTAATCGCAAATGAGCTTTGAACTCCAGGATGCAGAGAGGACCCTAAACCTTAACTGCTTCAGCCGGCTCTTGCTCGCCCAGGAAATCACCGTAGGGCAGGGAATTTAACTTGGCCTGCCTACGTTACTGTACTCAATATTTTGACAGCAACGGAGCACCCCTTGTTGAATCCCATTCTTTCCAGTAAGAACAGTGCCTTTAACTAATGTCTAAAATTAGTTATACAAGTGGAAGTGAGGGGAAAAATTCATTTGAATCAATATTTATTTCAGTCTTGTACAGACTCTGCATGACAGCACTCCACTCCAGAGCTGTAGCATTTTGTCACACATTTTAAAACATCAAACATTTGTGAAAAAAAAAATTAAGTAAAAATCAGCTGCACCCTTCCTTTTTCCTCATCACATTTCAGGAGACCACTGGCTATACAGTTACTAAGTGTTAAACATCCTCCTTGCATTTCTCAGTAGACAGAAATTCTCTTCTCAACTGTTAAATAAATGTGATTTTCAGATGGCAGAAAAGCACCTTTGGAGTATCTGAAAGATAAAGTACTGAAAGGGAGCATTTGTCCTTGTTGAACTTCATGAGGTTCACATGGGCCCACTCCTCAAGCTTGTCAAGGTCCCTCTGGAAGGCATCCCTTTGCTCTAGCTTATCAACTACACCACTCAACTTGGTGGCATCTGCAGACTTGCTGAGGGTGCACTCAATCGCACTGTCTATGTAGTTGGTGAAACTATTAAACAGTATTTGTCCCAATATGGATCCTCGAGGGATACCACTCATTACTAGTTTCCACTTGGACACTGTAACTCTTTTGATGTGGCCATTCAGCCAATTCCCTGACCATCTAACAGTCTATCTGTCAAACCTGTATCTCTCCAATTTAGCAGCAAGAATGTTGTGGGGGACCATATCAAAAACCTTACAGAAATCAGGTAGTCCATACATAGTTCTTCCCGTGTCCACTATTGAGCCACTCCATCGTAGAAGCCTGCTGGATTACTCAGGTGACTAATCTTTTACAGAGTGATTTTCCTATTAGCAGACAAGAAGGTATTGCTTGCTTCCAGAATGCAGCAGTTCTGTAATGTGGTATCTAAATCTTATTTCTGGTCTGGAGAACCTCCTCAAACCCTCTTTTCCCATTTAAGTCATGCAATAAGTGGCATCTGAGAGAATCAAGTATGCCCTGGACCATGCAAGAGATGCTCATCTAGAAAGTCCCCTTCTTAGGAAGGGTGTCGCTGTGTCTAGGAGGTAGACAAATGTACTCTGGTGATAAGACTGAAGATTTCAAGCTAAAATTTTCACTAGCAGCCTAACCTAATTATTGATCCACAAAGTCTACTCCAGTGTGACAATGTGCTGAAATCTCCTTCAATTAAAACAATTACTGAAGCATACAGGCTCTCCAAGCTTGCAACCGTTAGATCCTAGAGAGTTAAATCCAACAAGAAAGATAGATCAACAAGGCTGTGTTAAGACTGTAAAGACAACAAGACTATAGAAGTCTGAAAAAGGCTGAGAAAAATGCAAAACTTTCCCAACTGTCACGATCTTTAAAATATCTCCATTCTGTAACACTCTTGCTCGGCTTTGCATTTTTGGGGAGAGTCAGTATGAAATCACATTTCATACTGAGACTAGCAAGTGACAGTCCCTCCCATATTCCTGTCAGCAAGGAATAAATTGGATTAGTCTCAGCCAACGTATGGCATTCTGAAGATGTAAACTTATGCCAATAAGAAGTAATATAACTCTCCAATTTAAGCAAAGTGCTGCACAAAGGAAGCCAGCGAGAGCCATACCAAACTTGAGTCATAATAGGCAGCTGCAGAACGTGGGACGCCAGCAGATTTACCCAACTCCTGGTGACCATTAAAAGGGTTATAAATAAGAAGGGCAAACTTGTTTTGCTGAACCTATAAATGACACATAACATCATGTGCTCTGTCTTGGAAGGAAGATACTGGGGAAGAAAACATGATTTCAAGTCACCACTTGAATCTGATCTGTAGTGACTGCAACTTGCTATGATGGGATGACCAGGCAGTAACACATGAGAAATTGTATCACTGCTTCACTTCGTTTTTCAGCTGCCATGGGCATGCAGCAGAGAAACTACCATCCTGGTTACCAGTAGCTGTTATTATAAACTGGGAAAAGAGGTAGAAACTGGAAAACTGACCTATGCTCTCACCTTTCACAGAGGTCAAATTTGGGTTACACTGGACAAGGAGGGGAGGAATAAGGTAATCTACTCCTGCTGTTCACAGTGGACTAAGGACCCTATTTTTCAAGTTATGAATCCAGCACCAAACACAGAATTCTTTCTGCCATCCCCAGTCAGGAGTAGGGTGAAAATAGATGTTACTAAGGTCAACAGAGGGTCTCCAGATTCACATCAGCGTAACAGAGGGTACTGACACGCAACTACTTGTGTGTTACATTAGAGTAGGTTTTTTTTGATCCTGCTATCTCCTGCTGTGTCCATTGCAACCAGCCATCTTTTCACCCCCTTATGAGTGAGCTTTATGGGAAATAGACTCTGAAGAGACTGAATAATCTGTGGGAGCAGTCCTGGAGGATACAACAGCTGGGAGGTGTTATCTGCTGCTGTCTGTGGACCATATGCTGAGCAGAGTCTATGTACACAAACACAATTCCCTCCTCGCATTAGCGGCTGAGAAGAAATTGAGTTATATAGAAATGAATCAAGTCTTCATAAATCTGCATGAAACCCACAATATGCATGTGCCTAGATGACATTCAAGGGGAATTATTTTGTATAAAGGCAAAAAATATCTGACAGAGCATAAATGTGCAGAACATATTATTTTGATCCCATTCTCGCTTGTTGCAACCAACTTTTTGATGGCAGAGTGTTCTGTAATGGTAATGCAGGGAGATCTAACACATTTGAGTTTGGCCAGCATTACCTATTAAGAAGCTTTCAAGACTATTACGGTGATAGTGCTGTGCCTGTGTGAGCCAGCACGACAGCTATTACAGTCTCTGGAATAGCTTGTACCCAGCCTTTTACATTAGAGCAATTTCCTGTGAGGCAGAGAAAATGCTACCCAGGACATCAACAGCATCCTTAGACCTTGCAGACAAAAAGCTCCACAGAATGAGCTGCTAAATAAAAGAGCCTCTGTTTTTGTTTAACAAACACTAAGCTGAAAAATACATTTAGTGCGACAGCAATATCACCAAGTAGGAGGCTGTGTCTACAGCACTACAATAAATACCCCAAGCTTTTCTAGCCTTTCTTCTCCATCTGTCCTAGTGTTCCTCTGAACAGTGCATATTTTGAAATAAGAAGCTTATAGTAAAAATGGATGTGGATTAATGGTCTCTGCAGATCTCTGTCAGATGTTGCAATGCACTTTTCTTTAGCAAACCTGCTTTTTGTCAGCCAGCATCTTACCCTGACAGCCCAATGGTATTTTAAAACATTGGATGCCACTCTGCTAGGGGTGGTAAACCATACCCCCAATCAATATGAGCATCTGATAATTATTAACATATCGTGACAAATCAAAACAGATACCATCCATTTATGTACATGATAGAGAGAGGGAATAATAGAGCCAAAGAAGAGAAGGATGTATCCCAAGTGGTGTTCCCCACGGCTCAGTATTTGGGCCAGTTCTGTTTAATATCTTTATCAATGATCTAGACGAGGGGATCGACTGCACCCTCAGTAAGTTTACAGGAAACACCAACACCAGTTGGGTGGGAGTGTTGATCTGCTTGAGGGTAGGAAGGCTCTGCAGAGGTACCTGGGCAGGCTGGATCCATGGGGCAAGGCCAACTGTACGAGGTTCAACAAGGCCAAGTGCCGGGTCCTGCACTTGGATCACAACAGGGAGCTGGGGTTGTTTAGTCTGGAGAAGAGGAGGCTAAGGGGAGACCTCATCACTCCCTAGAACTGCCTAAATGGAGGTTGTAGCGAGGTCGGGGTCAGTCTCTTCTCCCAAGTAACAAGGGCAAGAGGAAATGGCCTCAAGTTGCTCCAGGAGAGGCTTAGATTGGACATGAGTAAAAAATTCTTCACCAAAAGGGTTGTCAAGCATTGGAACAGGCTGCCCAGGGAAGTGGTTGAGTCCCCATCCCTGTAGGTATTTAAAAGACAGGTAGACGAGGTGCTTAGGGACATGGTTTAGTGGTGGGAAGGCAGCGTTAGGTTAATGCTTGGACTTGATGATCCTCAGAGTCTTTTCCAACCTAAATTATTTTATGATTCTATGGTTCTATATTTGGAGAGAGGGGCAGAAGGAAGAGAGAAAGAAGAAAAATAGTTATCTGTGGATTCCCAGAATAAAGAGCAAACAGCCACAGCCATGTCCCAGCTGAGAACAAATGAGGAACTGACAGCAGTTAGTAGAGATCCATCGTACATTTTTCATCTGTTGCTCTGGATAAAATCATACATCAAAGAAAGACATTCCAGTGCTGGCTGATGAAACCTGACAATGGAAATTTCGGTAAGCCAGCTCTCGCTCAGCTATGTTTTAAACTCTTCAGGTACGATTCAGCTCACAAATGAGTATGGCTATATTTAGAAGTCTACATGTGCGCTAGGTATCTCCGCTCTCTTTGTTGTCAGCGGAGATATAATCAAGGCAGTCAAGGAGCCCAGAGAGAGATTCAGCTCACCATAAAATAGATAGGGACCTACATGACCTGGACTCCACTGACTGTATTGACCAGGGCTTGACTCTTGCCTACAGAAAAGCATCCTGAACTGCTCTTAAGTATCTCACCTCCAGTGGCTATCCCAGAAGACAAGGGTCTTTCACGGGTCCTCTATAGTACCTGTCAGCCCCCCATGCATCTCTCTTGGATACCCTGGGGCACTTAAATCAGCAATAGGCACCCAAATTTAATCAACTGAATTCCATGCTAGAGCTCCACTTCTGGGATTTAAGGGTCAGATCCAGAATCCTGCAGACAGAAAGGTGAATAATATTTTTTTAAAAAAGTAAAACCCAAATGTCTTCTTACTCTTACTCTGCTGTTAGGTATGCTCCAGCCCATGTTTCTACATATCTACCTTCATGTTGTTCAAGCATTCCACGGAGCTTTAATTGTAGGAGTCCCATTAAAAGCAACTCCATATATATTAAAGCCTCACATACGACATATGCAAGAGGTTAATAACCATCAAGGCATTTCTATTTCTGCATCTTATATAGTTATATTTGCTCTGTAAATAGGAAAATGCAAATATACTTTCATGCAAATGTAACCTTTCTACTTGTAAGAGCTGAACAAAAAAGGTGTCAGAATCAGTTGGCTTTATAATAAATTTTGTGGCATCTACAAGTTGTATAGGTGGAAAGCTGAAGAGGTTTGTTCCAAAATTGCCAAGGAAAGCAGAAAAATACAAAATTTATTCCTACCTTGCAAGTTCTCAATAAATGCTGCTAGGCTTCATAGTGGTGGTATAGAAACATTTTCAGGGAGCACACTTCTAAGTAGAGAGCTGACAAAGATAGTGACACATTTCTTCTGTTCTGCTCCGACAAGAAAAAGATTGACAATTAGCACCTTCTTAATGTCATTTGGAAAGCCAAAGCTTAAACCATAACCTATGTTCCATCAAAATCCTTCAATTATTTTCAAAGATCTCTGGAACTGGTCCCAAGAATGAGAATGTGCCAAAACTAATAGGTGGGATAGGCTGCTGAATTTAAATTCAGTATGATTAAATCATTGCAATTTTTTATTGCAACTTCAAGTATTTTATTGTGCTTGACACACAAGGGATCCTATGGTGAAAAACTTCCTGTCAGTCAGCAGGTAAGCAGAGACCCATGCATTTTCCACAGGTAAGTAAGAGAGCAGCTGTGGATAACCTGGCTGTAGCCTGGCTGTGGGTGGAAGGAGGAGGAGAGGACTAGGCTAGTAGCATCTGTTTGTCGTGATTTAACCCCAGCCAGCAACTAAGCCCCACACAGCCACTTGCTTGCTTCCCCACAGTGGGATGGGGGAAAGAATGGGAAGGGTAAAAGTGAGAAAACACATGGGTTGAGACAGTTTAATAGGTAAAGCAAAAGCCACGTGTACAAGCAAAGCAAAGCAAGGAATTTGTTCACTCCTTTCCATGGGCAGGCAGGTGCTCAGCCATCTCCAGGAAAGCAGGGCTCCATCATGCTTAACGGTGACTTGGAAAGACGAATGCCATCACTGCGAATGTCCCCACCTTCCTTCTTCTTCCCCCACCTTATGTACTGAGCGTAACACCATATGGTCTGGAATAGCCCTGTGGCCAGTTGGGGTCAGCTGTCCTGTCTGTGCCCCCTCCCAGCTTCTTGTGCACCGGGCAGAGCAGGGGAAGCTGAAAAGTCCTTGACGGGTGCAAGCACGGCTTAGCAACAACTGAAACATCAGGGTGTTATCAACATTCTTCTAGTAGTGAATCCAAACCACAGCACTATGCCAGCCACTGGGAAGAAAATTAACTCTGTCCCAGCTGAAACCAGGACACTGGTAAACTTGCAGAGTTAAGGGAGGAACACTGAAAAAAAAGAGATAAATGAGTAAGTGGAAGAAAATTAAAGGAAACCTGCATGTGGGGAGATCAGCCAGGCATTTGAGCTGGTAAGTCCTAGTTGGTTTTTATGCAGTGCTTACCTTACGGAAAATGTCTATGCAAATTCACTTCAAAGCTTTGGCTGACTTGGTGCCCCATTACAGGATATAAGAAGTGAAGAGGATTGAGAGAACCACAGGAATTCAATTTTAAGTCTACATTTGAATGGCAGGGGAAATCCAGAATAATTCAGCAGAGGAACAGCTACAGAACCTGAACAGAGGACAGGTCAGCAATAACTGGTGAAATGCCAGCTACATATGAGGTGCTTCTTTGATTTTAAGGCCAGAAAAGGAATTTACATTCCAGCCTCATTCAGAATTTCACCAGAAAACTTGGACCGTGAACACTTATTTACAAAGGTACAGAAATAAATTTATGTGGCCTTAGAAAGGCTCCTGTGAGTCACCAAAATAAAGACAACGTGCAAATTAGATCATCTAGGATTAGCTCGAACATAGAAAAGAACAGGCTGAAGCTGCAGACCAGAGGGGATTGACAGAAAGCATAAATAAACATTAAAATAATTTAGCAACCTCTTAATCATAGATCTGTTATAGCGGGGATAGTCACAAAGAGAGTTGTTAGCATTTGTAAATTTATACTTTTGGAGGAATACCCTCTCGATGAAATACAGAAGTACATTGTGAAGAGCAAATTATTTTATTTACTAGGGAGCTGTAAAGAGATAATGCATTGTTTTTCAAATTACAGGCTTACATGGAAATTGCTCTACAGAAAAGGACCAGGGGTTCATCTGGTTCAGCTGCCTGCTTCTGGCATCAGGGGGAGTAAAACCATGCCTTGTAATGTGCCCAGACTGCTGTGCAAAGCTGTATCACAGGGAGAGAATCTCAGTCTTGCCTGAGCTGGCAAACGCGTTTTGCCTTCAAGCAGGAATCCAATTCAATTTCTCCAGCACTCTTTATTCCACTTGATGTCTTACATTTTATTTAAGTCTAGACTGGAATCTTTTAAAATATCTCTTCTCATTTAATTTCTGTGCTGGTCAAAGGTGGGTTTGAGTTTGCCTCTGGGACAGAGCAGGCCAAAGAAGATGGATTTTAAATCAGAAACTACTGATCAGGACTATGAACCCATAGTTTGTCACTGTGCACAGCGCTTTGTCGGCATTTCGCTGCCTGACTTGGAAGACCACCTCCCATCATGGGATTAGACAAACCCATCACTGTTAGGAAAATTATGTGGTCTCTTATTTCAGTTCTGCATAAGGCTGGGCCTTTTCAGTGGTGGGTAGCACCTGCCTTTCTCACCCAGGTTGCTACTCTACATGTCAGCCAGGTCACAGAATCATAGAATTGTCTAGGTTGGAAAAGACCTTTAAGATCATCAAGTCCAACCGTTAACCTAACCCTGCCATCCCACCACTAAACCATGTCCCTAAGCACCTCATCTATCCTTCTTTTAAATACCTCCAGGGATGGGGACTCAACCACTTCCGTGGGCAGCCCATTCCAGACCCTAAAAAGTCCTCTAATATTTCATAAGGAGTTGCAGAAAACATTTTTAGATTGGTTTTAGATTGTTTTCTGCTGAAAGCTGCAGCTGGAAGTGGAGCATTTCTATGAAATATGTCCATTCCCATGAAGTCTTTCAGCAGCAAAATGGCTGCAGCTTTTGTTTAGACAAAGGCAAATGCTCCACTGTGTCCACTGTGACTTTTTCCTTCCAAGTGAGTTGTTTTGATACATTTCAGTTTGATTGTTTACTGTAATAAAAGTGAGCTAATAATGGGTTATACAGTACATAGCATTTAATGGTAAATAAGCTGCACTGTGTTTAATATTGAATGGCAATATTAAAGGCAAACCAAAATGAATCAAAGTGACACCGTTGAAATAAAATATTTTAATAGTCCCTGAATGGAAATTTTGGCAAATTTTCATTTCATAGGGAATGCTGAAGCCCTTGTTCCTTGAAAAAAAAGCCTCAGGAACATTCGTTGTGCAAATCTGCACAGAGCATGAGTACATATATGAGATGATGTTCCAAATTACATCAGCAAAAATAGTAATCACCAGTTCATCCTAGGGCCTTGGAGTGCTAGTTATGAGCCAAGCTGGGCTCTGTAGAAAACAAAACAAAACAAAAAGCCAAAGATATTAGAATCTATTAGTAGAAAAAAATACAATCGATGGAGCCAGGCTATAAAAAAAAATAATTAGTCTCATCCAGCATGATGGGAGAATTGCCTTCACTCACCATCACCCAACAGTTGTCATAGGTACTCTTTGTAACACACTGGGTTTGCATCTTTTTGTACCAAAGTAACAGTATTGATTTCCACTACGCATTAAGTTTTCAGGACAAAGAATTCAGAAAGAGCTAAACTTTTTCTCTGTAAACTATGCAGCTTTTCTCTCCTCCATTAGCAATGCCTGGCCTGGCTGGTGTGTCCTGCTGCATGACACGATGGCAATGTACAACTGCTGACCCCTCTTCATGTGAGCCAGGTATTACCAACAGAAAAAAGCAATATATCTAGAATTCGTGTTAGAAAGTAAGGGCTAAATGGATCCACGAATTAAAGGTCTTTCTCAGCCAGATCTGTAGGCTCTCCCTGGATGAAGGAGACTGAACTGCAGCCTGATTTTGAGCTCCAGCTGAAAAATGCTTTCTGCCACTAATGTACAGCTACTTCTGCCATTAGCCTCACAAGCACACTGACTGCAGAGAGGAGCGTTACTGGTCCTTGGCAGAAAAACAGACTTCAAAAAAAGAAGCGCTGGTACTCCACTGCTCCTGTCCCACAGTTACCTGTTTGATATTTGCCATGTGTTCTAGCAGCAGACTCCAAGAAAACTGCCAAGGTATACATCAGCCAAGATGTGAGAAAAATCATCTTTTGTGTTTGAATCAAATGCAGAAAAATACTACTGACCTGTTCCTGAAAAGGATCTTCAAGCTCTCCTGGCTTTTCATGTTTTGCAAACATATGCGTAGTTCCTTGCACAGCAATAACCCTCGAAGGTCAAATCTTCCTCAGCCTTTCTACAGAGGTGGATATAGAAGCTGAGGATATAGAAGGGAAATTGTCTTCTCAGCAGAGAGGTGTCCTGGTGGAAAGGTTAATGCATGATGCAGTTAATCAGGCACATGAGAGCATTGCCCTGGCCAGCGTGTCCTGTGACAATCTGCAGAACAGGAGGAGCTACAGGTGGTCACGATCAGTGCAGGGGATGCACTGATGGTCTAATAGCAGCAGATTTCCATGATTGCCCTTAATCTGAGTCATGTCATGTCTTTGAGCTTCCCTAATGTGGTGGTCAGCATATTTAGAAATACAGGATTAGTAAACCTTTATATGAGAGGTTTAATTTCCCTCTCACCAACTGTGGTGGTAACCAGGAATGAACCTCAACAGGCCACTGCAGCTCCACAGGGAGAAAGCTGGAGTGGCTATAAAAGCACCAGGACATCAGGCAACAAACAGAAAGTTCATACAATACCTCAAATATGTGATAATTCTTACTGAAAAGAGTGGCCTTAGTCACTTACCTGAAGCTTGAGATGAACTCCAGGAATGCTGTTCTCTCCATATGTGCCAGCAGAATAAAGATTTCCCCTCACAGCATTTGGTCTTACTCAGTTTTGCTTCAAATATTCAACTATTTAATTGGACCAACCAAAGTCGCTTTCCAGTTGGAGGAACCTGTCCTTTACAGGAAGATACCTGCGGTGGACACGGACATCAGTGCCCTGATGCCCCACACAAAACTCCTGAGCCTCAGACAGACATGCGCGTCCAACCTGGGCAGCCTGCATGCAGTGTGCTGGTGTCTTATGGGGGAAGCCCGTGGCTCTGTGTTCAGCAGTCACTCAAGGCCAGTGAGTCTGACACAGCACGATCACAGGGTCACAGGGTAACTCAGGCTGGGAGGGACCTCAGGAGGCCTCTGCTCCAACGTCTTGCTCACAGCAGGTCGGCTCTGAGGTCAGATAGGGTTGCTCAGGGCTTCATCCAGTTGGGTCTTGAAATCGTCCAAGGAAAGAGACTGGACAGGCTCTCCAGGCAACCTATGCCTCTGACTGACTGTCCTCATGGGGAAAAAGTGTTCTAGGCTGAACGTCTTTTCTTTCTACTTATGCCTGTTGTCACATACCTCCCCCACTGCACCGTCTCCTCGATGATCTCCTCATGGGCACTGGGGACTTCTGTAAGGTCCATCACCCACAAGCCATCTCTGGTCCAGACTGAATGAGTCCAGCTCCCCCAGCCTCTCCTCGCAGGGCCAGTGGCCCAGCCCCACCATCTCAGGGGCCTTCCCTGAACTCCATCTGGTTTATTGGTGTCTGTCCTGTATTGGGTGGGCAGATGTGGTCTAATCAGTACTGAGTGGAGGGGGTAACAACTCCCCTTGCCCTCTGGCTCTGCCCCATTCATACAGCCCAGGCTGCTGTTGTCCATCATTGCTGCCAGGACTCACTGCTAGCCCATGTCCCCCCCACTGGGACCCTCAGGGCCATTCGCCCAGAGCTGCTGACCAGGCAGTCGGTCCCAGCCTGTGCTGTTGCACAGGGCTCTTCCATCCATGGGGCAGGACTGGGCACTAGTTCTTGCTGAATTCCATGAAGCTTATGTCAACCCATTCCTCAAGCCTGACTAGGTCCCTCTGAATTACACCCCTTCCCCTGCCGATGAATCAGCAGGTCCCCCAACTTGTTCTCATCTGCCAACTTGACAAAAGTGCACCCCATCAGCACCTGAGTCCAAATGGATGGGCTGCCTGTGCACAACACAACAGTAAGCTCCACCTGGCTCCAGCGAAAGCCTTCTCCAGGCTCAGCTCCTGCAGGAGTGGCTACCTGCATTCTCAGGCTATGCATCCCATATGTTTTTGATTTCAGTGCCTGTTCTGTGTTACATCCAAACCCCTCTTTCACACTAGAGTATGGCTATACTCCCACATGTTTCTTTCGTATCTGTTTTGTCCCCAATGTGTTTTTTTTAATGTTCTCGCTGCGTGATATTTTCTGCCATATGTTGCTGTGAAGTGAGAGCTGTGCTTCCTCCGTGCAGGTGCCAGTGGGTGCCAGAGGCACATTTCCACTGCATGTTCATGCTCAAGCAGAAGCTCACGTGCTCGATGTGTCAGGGGCAGCTGCCCACAGAGACATAGGAGGCCCCAGAGAATCGTACTGCTGGAAGCGCAATGCAAATCAAACCCCTCTCCAGGACCTCCCTCTCCTGCCAGGCTGAGCATGTCAGCACCATGAGAAGCATGCATGGAGACAGTGAACAGAGTCTCAGCAGTGCAAGTGGTGTGTGCTGGGACGTGGGATCTGCCAGTCATCCCTAACGGGACCTCTTCTAGCCTCTGATTTGCAGTAGCAGGGTTGTTTCAAGCAGACGTGGCAGAGACCAGACTGAGCAAGAGGACAGCTTGGCAGGATGAGGTTTCAGGGTAGGACTCATTTCCTCCAACTTCAGCCATATGAACTTTAGGCCTCTAATCTAATCTGGCCATTAGGATCCCGCTACGCTACTGGAGAGAGAAGCACCAGACTGACCTCAGAAGGAGCCTGAACTTAACCTTCCTCCCCTATTTCAGGATAGGATGAATCATCCTCTGGAAAGTGCCTGTCTCTCTCCAGTGATTAGAGGAGACCAAATGTGCTTTGATTCTCCTTCAAGCAGCTAAATTTGGTTGAGGATACTCCTGGCATTCTTTAGCCTGTGTAGGGGCAGTATATATTCGACGACTGAGGGTTTTTACTATCACTGCAAAAATCAGAGATCTGATGGGATCAAGGGAAACTCTTTGTCTCAACAGCACTGCTGTCTTTGATTCACTTTAATCCCCCTTAGTCCTCAAGCAGGCTATTTAGTTTGCAAACTTTTTGGAGCCAAGACCTGGCTCCTGTCTGCTGGTAAAGCAGCTGGCACATGGTTAGTCCTGTGCAAACAAGCAATAATAATGCTTTCTAGAAGCAGATGTTTGGAACCTGTTCTCAGATGAAAATGGCTCAGTCTAATTTAATGGAATATAAATAATGTGTTACACACAATTATCTCCATACGAATGTTGGACTCCTCATTAATTAAAAGGGGACTTAGGGAATTTATTACACACTACATCAATCTGGCCTCACAGGTAGATGTTTTCCATACAAATGACTACGGGTGTCAATCCTGGTGTTATTGCCAGCCATGGCAAAAATGTAACTGAATGCAGTGGGAGGCAGGTCTGGTTCTCTTCTCACAGGAATGACTGTGAATATTCCCTTCTCCCTTTAATAGGAATGTAACTACAGAAGTATTATTAGGCCAGAGAGGAAGTCTCCAGATATGGTTTTTAAAATGCAGTTGTTAAAAACTTTAAAGATCATGTATCAGTACTTGAACACTGATGCTGTTTCTCTCATATCATAGACAGATTATACGGCTCCTGAGCTGCTACTCTGATCACCAGTGGGTATCTGGTCAGACAGCAAAGATGTGAGAGAGGTGGTATTCATTTTGCTCATCCCATATTTCATCATGGATTTTAAAATGCTGACTAACGTGCTAGCTGGTGAACTGGAAATTATTCTCCCTTTGGTCACCCATCTGGACCAAACAGGTTTTTATTGTAATCAGACACTCTAGAGACAATGTTAGCAGATTGTTTAACCTACTAGAATTTAGTCAAAAGGGATGAACTATGTGCTTTTGACATAACAGAAGGTATCTGAGAAGAAGAGATTATATATTTATACACACACTCCAGAATATATAAATTATAGAAATTCGATGTAACAGAATAACAGACTCTTACACCTCCATCATCCCCAGAAGCCTTCCACAGAGGTAGATCCCAGACCTGTCTGTCCTTCATCAACCCAAGCCATGGTCTACCTGCTTTGCTAATTCATTGCTCAGGATATTATTGCACCCTTGTAAGTTAACTCAGCTTCTGGCTTGAGGGACCCAGACCTCACTTCACCAATCACTTCTGTTTATAACGGCATTGATTTCAATGAGGCTATTACTGATTAACAGCAGTGCAAGTCAGAGAGGAATCAGCACTCACTTCAATTTTCTGCTATGATTACCTACAGATTCAGAGCTACAGATAGAAAAATATGTGCAGAAACAGTGCTTCTGAAGTGTCTTCAAATTCGCAGTTCGTGGTGAAGAAACCTGGATGTTTCTCTGGCCTGCCAGGTTAAACTTGCTCTGCTTAGTGAAGAGATCTGAATCCTTGTTCTGGTCAAAACCTTGTGAGACAGGCTTCTACCAGAAAAAAAAATATTTTGAAGAAATGAAATTTGTTCATGAATTAGCACCATACACTCTGCTAGGATCAAATATTTTCAATATAGAGGAAAATGCTCCAAGACATCCATAACAAAAATAGCTTCACCTCTTGATATTACACAGTGCTTATCCTTTTTTCTCATTCAGAGTATGGCACTGTTTCATGAAAATATGAAGGGGAAACCATGTGATTGACAGACAAAAATAAGATGTTTCAAAACAATATAAAATGAATTTAATATTTTATTTTATGTTATGTATAGTAACGTATGTTCAGAATTTCTGCAGTTCCAAGCTCAGAACAAAGACAAATACCACAGTGAGAAAAAGCTCCAGGGACAGGAATTCTGCATTTTGACCAGCCCTATTAATAGCCCTGAAGTTGTCAGCAAGCTTGGGCTGTAGGTCATAAAGGTAGGATTATCACCATATGGATTTGGAAAGAAAAATGGAGCCTAGATAGCAGCAAGTATTAACTAATTGGAAAGCTCATTACACTGGAATAGCATGTCAGCAAAACTTATGGAAGACCTTTCTCTTGAAGCACTGAATGGTTGGAGAAAAGCACTTAGAAAACTCTGTTACAGACAAGAAGGCAATCTGATAGATTAATTCATCATAGCAAGGCATTGCCATTTCCACTATCTGTCCCTCTCAGTGAAAATTAGATGCTGAGTTTTATCACGAAGACTGAATTTGATCTAGCTGCTGCAGAGCCTTTTGGAATTTCAGAATTTCAGCTTTCAAAACTCCTTAAGCTAATTCAAGAGATTTCCCAAACCTGGACGTTGCCTTTCATCTTTCAGAGGAAGCGATTCTGCACACTGCATGAGCAGTGTTTCCCGCTCCGAGGTTTGAACTCACTGCAGCCATTGGAAATGTGAACCCCTTAAAGCGAGCTGAAGCGTGCGGCTTGGCAGTTTGCTCGCTGCAGCATGTTGCCCCATACGCTCTTTCCTATACCCAGGCATCGTG
>NW_009258651.1:840545-843820 GCF_000687185.1 Egretta garzetta
GCCACGCACTGCAAATGTGGCACTTGCACCAGGAAGAACAGCACGGCTGCTGTTCAGGATTCGTGGTTTCTGCTAACACTTCTTTTAAGCAGCTGTTTACCTCTACCCAAGTAGCAAAGTTATTTGCTACACGTCAAGTATTTTCATGATGAAATATAAGGATGATTGTTCATTTTGTTTGTTCCATCCAGTCCATATTTTTCCAGTTTCTATGGTGAAAACCATGTGATATCAATAGTAAATTCCTTGCTAAAGTTAAAATATATTCCACTCTCAATTTCCAGAATGATCATTGTGCTGCAAGAAATGAAATCTTGACTTCCTAAAACCAAGAAAGCATCAGAAGCCCCAAATCACTTAATTTTTTGTGGTTGGTTAGAAGATTCCATTCCCTGCAAGCTATGGTCTGGCCATTGGCTTCCACAGCTTTGTTACCTCCTTGTTGGATCGCAATATAATAATAACAATATTAGCAATATTGTTAATGAGGCATGTTAAATAAACAATACATGGGATGTAACTCTTTCAGGACTTGGAAGATTCCAGTTAGCACCCAAGCTTCACGTCTGAGAGATCCTCAGCTGCACTAGCTCTAAGAAACAAACCAAACTGCCTTCATGCTGTCTCTCCTAGGCTTCCCCTGAGTAATAAATCTGAAATCAAGATCCCAAGCAGCCTGCACCCATTTCTGGATGAAGTCTCCAGCTGACACTTCATGTCTGCAGTACAATAAAACTTAACTAAAGTAAGAATAAAAGCTTCTCTGTACAGGGAGGAAAAAAACCCCAACCTTCCTCAGGAGACTACTAAACATGGAGGTGCACTTGCCTTCAAACCAAAGGCAGTCCCCAGCCTCTCTGCCTGCCACTCCCAGGGCACAGCACGTTTCTTTGACCCTGTCTCCTCCAAAACCAGCCACACCCATGCATGTTGGTACATCTTCTTCAAACATGCAAAATTAAACCAACACCTGAAAATTTTCCTCAACTGAAAGGAGCTGAAAAAGCGTATTACATATTACTCACGTCAAAGAATTCACTGCTAAAAGGTGCTGTGCTGTTGAGAAATTAGCACAGCATAGCATAGCAAAGGAGGAGAGGCAAGGCAAAGCAATGTTTGGCTGCTTTCAAGGTCAAATCAGTGTAATTATCCAGTTCAGATCCTCCCTACGCAGACCTACCATCTCCTTATTTTCACTTCCTATGTTAAACTGTGATGCGCCAGTTACAATGGGAGAGCTCTATCCCAAAAGTGCATTCACTAAGGAAATAAATACTTGCTTTTCTTACTCTGCCTCGCCTATGTTCACGGCAATGGCATGCGCTTTAATGTTATTTTTATGAAATACTGCCAATTTTTTTAAATTCAAGTACTGGTAAAATACAAATACACCTGCTTTAAGAATAGGTTCCTTGTTTATGTGAGGAAAGTTTATTAATTTATTGTCCAGCTGCATCAGCTTTAATTCTAGGAAAATTAAGGCTTTCAGCTGCAGTATTACCACAGTTATAGCTGCAGCTATTACCTCTGTTAAATGCCATTTTGCACAGGCCAGGTTAGTTCCATACCAGCTGAGATATTTGCTTAAACAGCTATACTGTTACAGAAATCACAGTACTGAAACGTTCTCCATGTGTGGGCTGGTGTAAGGAGCCTGTTACCATAGACAGCTCAGTGGCGTTCCTGACATTTCTCAATAGCTGCTAAGAATAGGACATCTAAAACCATTGCCTTCGGTTCCCTGTTTGGGAAGGCAGGGAGGTGATGACAATGATCTCGAAAGCCACAAGAAGTCGCTTTCAACTCTGTTTTAACTGGAGGCCAAAGCAGCACAGGCAACAGTAAAGAAAAGGTAAGAAGCAGCCCAGTATTTGTGGTAATGTACAAGAAAATGTAAAAAAGGTCTGCTAAGATTGCCAGATAAATAAAGGGGGGCCGCAAGGAAGAGCGATGCGAGGAAGATGCTGGGCAGAGAGCCTAGAGATGTGGGTGTCCTCTGGGACAGCTTAGGGGGGCTCAACAAAAGTCACTTCACTCCCCCGTGTCTTGGATCTCTTCTTTGTAAATGGATTTAAGTGACCATTTCTCAACCTAAGAAGAAGCAAAATGATGTAAGAACTAGACATTAGTAAGTTATTACTCATCCACTGCAAATTTGTGATTCAATCTTCACGGGTTTCTTGAGGCAATACTAGTGGTTGCTGCCTAGCTAACCGTGAAAGCAGGTGAAAAATAACTTTATCAATTAAATGGCTGGATCGACCATGCAAGTCTGTTCCCAGGAACACCCCAATCACTAATTTCTGTACATCAAGCTCTGTCATTCCCCACCAATACAACTTAGTAGATACAAGCAAGCAGAGAGGTGAAGGCTTTGCGCTCTTTGGCTCTTCTTTGACTTTTCCTCAGGGCATACACAGCTGCTGAGTGCAACATTTACCTGCTGGGTCCAATTCTATAAGTTACATGCTCACAGCTTAGGCGTGTCATTCACTTCAGTCCCTTCTTGTCCCCCCTTGACCCCATCTCTGCATCGCAGTCACACAACATGGCTCTCCCAGCTCCATTATGGCTCCTTGCAGAAGGCAAGGAGAGGCAGTATCTGACTGACCACCACAGCAAGGGCTCCAGCAGAAAAATTCAAATTATGGGGCAAGAAGGAGATGGAGAGAAGGAAAAAGAAATAAGGCAGTAATTACAGCACAGGGCATGAGGAACATAGTGCAAGGATCCAGATCAGGAGAAGCCAGCTGGTAAATAGAGACTAGAAGCATGGTGGAGGATATGGAGGAATTTAGTCTGGAGGAGGCAACCCTTCATCAATTCAAAGCCACCATGGTCTGCCAAAGGAAGCAAACTTTTCTCCAGTCAGCAGCCCCACTGATTTCAATGGGGTACAGAAAGTTGGTATAGCTGTAGGGCCTGAGCTCTCCTTGAATTATTTGTTATCTCAAATAGTCTGTAAGGAACAGACTGTACCATCTCATAGTGCTGTTTCTCAAAGATCAAAATCTTTAGCAAGAATCCACCTACAGGGCTGCGGATTTTGGAAGGCAAGTCTAACCCATTTACCACTCTGGGTGTTACATGAAAGCCTGCTTTGTCAGAGTAGGTGAAGGGAACAAGAGGGATTTTATTGTCCGGGAACAGCCAATATGGGAAGCTGAAATATTAAGACTAACCGTAACTTTGTTTTTAACAATTAACAGCAGGGCTTTTTCACCAGACTTGTGTGCTCTGAAGCATGAACTCTACAGATAACCACGCAATGCACT
>NW_009258651.1:843847-869843 GCF_000687185.1 Egretta garzetta
GAGGGAAAGACAATGCCCTTTGAGGAAAGAAAAGGCTGAAATGCCTCAGGATGCAAAATCACAGCCTTGTACCTTTGGGTAGCCTGTTCAGCAGAAGGAAAGTAATGGGTATGAAAACAAGCACAGATTTTAACCACACCAAATGGAGCATTGTATAGAACATACTGCGTGTCTCTGGGTAGATATTTGCTCAGATACAGAGAGGAGAAACTCACACAAAACCTCTTAAAAATAGGAAATCAAGATACAGATTTGGGGGGCCTTTCAAACCCTACAATGCTCATCTGCCGTTGACCATAAAGCCCATGGAAATGAGTGATCACGTATCTGTTAATCTGAAAGGATTCTGTATCATTAATACAGATCACTGGTACCCTATATCCACAGCGTTATTTTTCCTGATGACAATGACACCTCTTTGCCACTTTTTCTAGTGGAGAAAGCAGATACAACCAACCCAGCCCTCTGCTCTGCAAACCAGCTGCACACAGGGACCCTCTCCTAATGAAATAATTATCTTTGCCATGGAAGATAATTAGAAGAGCCTAACTCCCCGTCTCAACCTGATTAGCCAATAAATACTGCAAACTGACTTCTCTTCACAGAAATTTCAGACAGAGTTAGTTGATTCATTCTAGCTAAAACCACTCCTTTTCCCAGAAAGAAGGGCAGGAGCTGAGGATTCACCTAGTATGATGGTACACTGTCCTTGCTCATTACCATCTTCTAAAGCAAAAGCTCACCTTATTTAACAGTGAAGACATAGCCTAAAACTCTAGTAACTGAAATTCCTCTAAAGACCGGGCTGTGCTGATGTAGTTAGTCACAGTGTTGGGAGAAGTCTGGGCTTCATCATGTGCCGAAGTACAACTTGCCAAATCTTCAATGCATGCACAGAAATTAGTGCTTCAGCTATCTTGCTAAAGTTAAAGCAGCAAAAATCCCTCCTGGTATGGCTCAGTTACACCAGTGTAATTTCCACGGTAGGCACCTGCATTATCAACAAAAACCTGCCATGATTTGGTGGGATGGGCCGAGCTCTCCAAACAGGGAATGGTGCTGTTGGTGAAATTCCTCTGCCAAATTCAGCTCCTTCAGTGGCCGAGGGCAGAGACACCACTGCTTTTGAGGCATGATTCCCCTCACTCACCTCAGATTTAGGATGAAAGCATGTGGCCTGAGTGTGCCCATTTGCTAGCTACAAAGGAGGCAAGATGGCAGTAACGAGAGAAGATGCAAACATCTACGGGGTCAGTATTATTTTTGATCACATAAATTACACCCTTTGTGTCAAAAAATGGCACTACCTATTCTCATAGCTGTGGTGGCTCAGGAGCAAATAGTTTTCAATTAGAAATTCATATTCTACTATATAAAGCATATATGAGGACAATAGCTGATATCTACTATGTAGCAGCTCCTTAAAAAAAAAAATTGTATTTGATACAGTGGGAATAAAAGTGTTCTGATAGTCCCTTTGATTTGAGTGACATGTGCTCAATTTTTTATGCCACCAGTACTAAGTGATGCCTAAGATTTCTAAAAATATGTGTCTCACTTTCCTAGCTCATGGAAAATGTGGAAAAAAAATCTATATTAGGCTTCATCTTGACACAGAAAATAAAGCTGATTATAGAAAAGGTTGCTCCAATTGGATTGTCTGCTCCAGAAAAACTGCTTGTGCATTGATTGCAGTTCTTACAGCAAATGTCTTGACCACTACATTTGGCAGCTTGAAAGGGCTGGTTTCACGACGATTTTTATACACTAAGTCAGTTATGAGAATGAATTTAAGTAGAGAAACATGAATGCCCTAATGAAAAACAAGGCTTGCCTTATTAGCAAATCAGCCTGGCTTAAAGAGAAAGTAAAGCAGGGATGATGGTAGCAATGCAAATAACATTATATGGCTTTTAATAGTAGCATATTAAAAAGCAGAAATTTAAAAAAAACTAAAAAGGAAAACTGTACTGCATTTTCATGGCAAGGTTTTGGAAGCGGGAGGGCTGAGAAGTTGCCAGAAGCCTCCCCTATGTCTGATAGTGCCAATGCCAGCTGGCTCCAAGACAGACCCGCTGCTGGCTAAGGCCAAGCCCATCAGTGGTGGTGGTAGTGCATCTGGGTTAACACATTATAGAAGGGGGAAAAAACCTGCTGTGCTACAGAAGCTGGAGAGAGGAATGAGAGGATGTGAGAGGAGCAGCCCTGCAGACACCAAGGTCAGTGACAAAGGAGGGCAGGAGGTGCTCCAGGCGCCGGAGCAGATTCCCCTGCAGCCCCTGGGGCAGCCCATGGTGGGGCAGGCTGTGCCCCTGCAGCCCAGGGAGGCCCACGGGGGAGCAGATCCCCACCTGCAGCCTGGGTAGGGGGATGTGCCCAAAGGAGGCTGTGACCCCATGGGAAGCCTGTGCTCAAGCAGGCTCCTGGCAGGACCTGTGGCCCCATGGGGAGAGGAGCCCAGGCTGGAGCAGGTTTGCTGGCCAGGCTGGTGACCCCACGGGGACCCATGCTGGAGCCGTCTGCTCCTGAGGGACTGCACCCCATGGAAAGGATGGACCCACGCTGGAGCAGTTGGTGAAGAACTGCAGCCTGTGGGAAGGACTCACGTTGGAGGAGTTTATGGAGGACTGTCTGCCTTGGGGGGACCCCAGGCTGGAGCAGGGGCAGAGGGTGTCCTGCCCTGAGAAGGAAGGAGCAGCAGAGACAGCGTGTGATGAACTGACCCCACCCCCCATTCCCCATCACTCTGCACCACTAGCAGGGAGGAGGTAGAGAAAATAGGGAGTGAAGTTAAGCCCGGAAAGAAGGAAAGGGTGGGGAGAAGGTGTTTTAAGATTTGGCTTTTATTTATCATTATCCTACTCTGATTTGATTAGTAATATATTCAATTAATTTCCCTGAGTCACGTCTGTTTGGCCCATGATGGAATCAGTAAGTGATGTCTCCTTGTCCTTATCTCGACCCATGAGCATTTCATTATATTTTCTCCCCCTGTCCAGCAGCTTGGGGGGGCACCTGGCATCCAGCCAGAGTCAACCCACCACAAATGCAAAGCCACAAAGACAATTATGTGAACTTGTGAATAATATGCTGAATTTTAAGTATCTCAGGTATAATACAAACTTTAAAAATAAATACATTCCTGTACCATATATAAATGTTAGTGTTGGATAATTACAAAAAGTAGGCAAAAGTGTACAATAAATGTTTCCATTCGTCACTGGGGAAAAAAATTGCATCGTTATCAAATGATGACAAAGTACTTTTATTTCAAGAGCAACAAGTGACAATGTCAATCAGCAGTTTAAAGTTAAGCATTTATTTAAGCTTACTGCACCTGCACATTGCACAGGCATTTATTTAAGCTTAAGCACACTGCACATTATTCAAGCCTAAATTGCACATGAGAGTTTGAAGGAGCTAGCCCAGGAGTTTTCTGGACCATTCATACTAAGGTTTTTGATTCAGTCCTTAAGAACTGTGGACATTAAAAGGCCTAGCGTCATTTAGAAGGTCTTGACATTCAGAGAAACAGTGTTGTAGCAATGCGACCTGTGCACTTACAGCCTTGTTAGCTCAACATTGATCCCCAGAAAAATAAGAATGTCTGTGACATATACTCAGTTAATATAGAATGACAGAAGTTAATGCAATCTTTGAATATCAATGTGGATTTATAGAAAACAGATTTGGTGAAACAGCTGAATGACATTTTTTCACGGGATTGTATGTTTGGATGATAAGAAGACTAGTGTTGATGTAATAACAGCAGTCTTACGTAAGCAAGTTGATTTAAGGCTGCATGACATTTGAAATGAAATATAACCACACAATATCAACATGGAATGTATTTTGCGGACTAAAAGCCGCCAAACTGATAAAAGCATAATCTCTCAATTTACCAAGAAGGACATTTTAGGTAGATTTGATCATAATTTTTAATACCCCCAGATATGCCATAATGAGGGTCTTTGACAGTTCCTTCTACTTTTTTCATTATGCTGAAAAACACCTGTAAGGAGGAACCAATAGGTGGAAGCTGAACTTAAATGCACAAGCAATTACCCATAGGAATGGCTCCCAGGGGGTTATAGCGGGGTCCTGCTCCATACGTATTTGAAAATTATGATTGATTGCTTTTCCAAAAATGGTGTCCTGGATCAGACATACGTGAAGTCAGCAAAATCCTATGACTTGTGGTATGAAAAGGTCAGACTAGAGGATGGCCCCTTCTGCCTTTAATTTATATATTGTTGGTGTCAGAACGTTTGCCTGGGTAAACCCAAACAGTGTATGTTGGGTCCGCAGGCAGAAACACAGAGGTAAGGGAAATTTTGGTTTTGGCTTCAGTGGAAGCAAGATTAAGTCCATCTATCCTGATCACCAGGTTTGCTGCATTGCCATTAGTCTCAGCAAGCAAAGATGTGGATGCATCAGACGACTTTATGCATCTGCATGGAGTCCCTGTGGTCCACAGGGCTCTCCAACAGGGCAGGACGACTCTTTCGCAGAGAATTGGGTATGATCAGACCACATAAATTACTAGCAATATTTGTTTTACCTTCCCTTACTTTGCAACAGAACTATGGGTCTCTCTCGCAATTTTGAAGTTATATGCAGGTATATATGCAGATATGTATGCAGATATACATACATGCATTTTCACACAAATATAGGATTGAAGGGGTGTGAAAGTCAGTGTGCAAAAAAGGCACCTACCTCATCTATGAGGGTGGTAATGATATTAACAGGGTGGATTCTCATAAAGGCACAAAGAGAAGCCACTTCTGCTTGTGCACAGGAACGATCCAGGGATAAAGCCAGGTTGGAGGAGAGTCAGACTGCATGAATTTTACCCTTGTGCCCAAAGCTACCCCAAACCTACCATTCTGTAAGTTTATTTGAGAGCCTAAATGGGGTATAAGAAATGCCTAAGTCCCACACTGAGTAGAATTTAAAATAAACCCTTGCTTCATTCAAAAACATCTCAGAAGTATTTCATCTTGCAACAGGTGGCATGTTACTGTGGCAATGAAAAGACACGTCATCTCCTGGTGGCAGAATACACCTTGGGCTAAATTTTATCTGACTGAAAGCGGCCGTCACTGCAGTGAGAGTTGCACGTATGGAACAAAGCACAGGGTTTTGACTCCTGAAGAGAAACTAAATATCTCTTAAAGCTGAAGGGAATAACAGTTTCATGAGTATTGCTTGATGTTCAGAAAGGGGGCCTACCATTCCTTTTGTATATGTAGCACAAAGTAAGAGTGAATCCATATTAGCAGTGGAATTATTCCAGTGTGAAGTAGTGGGAGAAAGGCAGATACTTTAGGATTCTTATGCCTAGGTTTAGGTAAAACATCCAGAGGTGAACATAATAACCATATGATAATGTTTATGTAGCATTTTTTTACTGTATTTGTAGGGGATGAGATCCTAATAATCACAGAATAGCTGAGGTTGGAATGACGTCTGTAGATCACCCAGTCCAAGCCCCTGCTCAAAGCAGGGTCACCTACAGCAGTTTGCTCAGGTCTATGTCCAGTCAGATTCTCTGCCAAGCCACTTTCCAGCCAGCTGGCCACCAGCTTAATTCTTTGTCTGCTGTTAACAGATAGATACAGTTCCACTTATCTCACCGGCACCTATTGTGCTTTAGGGTTCGGCTATATTTTCAATGTATAGAGGATGCATAATGACCGCTATGCATTGTAATGTTGCTCATGCAAATGCACGTTACTGTAGGAAAAGCAAGTTCAGACTAAGTATTCAGACAACATTAATGCTGATAGGATAAAAAGGATAGCTTTTCTTTAATGAAGAAATAATGTATTGAATTACACTGAAGTCTATTTTAAATGAATACTTCATTAAGTGTGAAATGGAGAAGTATTTATCAGCCTGCATAACAAATGAGACAATGTAGCAGGAGACTGGTTTAATAAATGCGTATTATTACTGTACCACGCGCAAGCACGGTGGGGGAGGTCACCAAAGAGAAGCCAACACAGATAGAGAACAGAAGGATCAGCAAAACACAGAGGCGACATTACTCGTCCAGTCCCACAGTCACAAAGCTGGAAGCTGAATCCAAATCTCCGAAATTCCAATCCATTCATGTCTTTAAAACTACACATTTAAAAAGTCCTGGTGGAACAATTTTCTTCGGATTTTGTCAGTCTGTTGAAATGAAAACATCCCCAAAGACGGCTGGATTTCAGTTCTGTTCCAGTGGAAACCAGCTAGAAATCTGTTTACATTCCCAACAGTTCATCCTTCTTGCTCCAAAGGCAGACTCTGATTTAGGATCCCAGGAAACTTGGGTCCATGATCCTACTGCAGCCTCCTGCATTTTGAAGTAGGAGCTCTCCTGACCCAACCGACCTGATACATCTGCTGTAGTGCCATTACCTTTTGTGGAAAACTAAAGAAAAAATGAGACCAGGTGAAATCAAAGACTTGCCTTACAATGGAACGATTCACTCCTTGGAGGTTCCCACCTCTCTCCAGAACAGGGAATGAGAAAGCCTTGATGACTAGCTTAAACCCTATCACACCTTTCAGGTGGCTAGATGGCAGTGGAGATGAACCCACAGTATGTGTGCAATACAGGAGCGTATTCTCCTCATAATGATTGCCAGCAATTAATATAATTATGAACTGGATTTGCAGGCTCATATTGGCTGGAAAACAATGTACAAGAATCCTTTAAATGACAGATTAAGAGTAAGGAAGAGGAGGAATAGACCTCATTGTTCTCTCATGTCCATTTAAAGCAAGTAAAAGGAATGCTTTGATCACTTTTCTTTCAGATTAACTATCCTGCTATTTCAGTGACATCTTTTTCTCAGATCAAGGAGATGATAGGAAAATTACCTTGTATGAATGCAGTATAAACTTCACAGGAGCAGTTAATAAAGCATAATTTTTCATTAAAGTTTAATAAGTTACTGTAATTAGAGATTACTTTGTTTTAATAACACTTTGCTCATATATGGCATGGAATTCTGGTCATGAAGAAGCAAATTAAATGCCAAATCCCAGAGGCCTCACCTCTGTCTGCTATTCTCTGTCTCTTCTGAAAGGAGGTTGTAGCAAGGTGGGTGTTGGTCTCTTCCCCTAAGCAACAAGCAATAGGACAAGAGGACATGGCCTCAAGTTGTGCCAGGAGAGGTTTAGATTTTATATTAGGAACAATTTTTTCACTGAAAGGGTTGTCAAGCATTGGAACGGTCTTCCCAGGGAAGTGATCGAGTCCCCATCCCTGGGGGTATTTAAAAGACAGGTAGACGAGGTGCTTAGGGACATAGTTTAGTGGTGGACTTGGCAGTATTAGGTTAACAGTTGGGCCTGATGATCCTAAAGGTCTTTTCCAGCCTGAACAATTCTATGATTCTGAAAGGTGTGCCTTGTCATAGTCTTTGGATATTATCAGAAGAAGCCGAACAGGTCACAACAACTTAATGATAAATTCCTGTCTGTCATATTATGGCCTTGGGAATTATCACTGAATTTAGTAGATTTTAATATGTGTGCTTTGAACAACACAGTACTGGTGTTAAGTTCACAATATCTACCAACTAAAACCCTTTAAGACGTTATTTAACTGACCAGTATTTTTGCCTTCCATGACTATTTGACTATGGGACTTCAGTGACCTTCTTCATGTTTGTTCAGAGGACTTGTTCTTCCTCAGGCATTGCCATCTATCAGTTCTTAAAACAAAAATAGGGCTAACCACAAAGCAAAAATCATTGCTAATAGCAAAAGACCTGTCAGGTCACGTTCCCTTATAGTCATGATTCGCACAGTTTCCAAAAGTATCAGTCAAATGTCAAAGTTCTTGACCTTTAGATGTCCTAGGCCTTTACAAACATTTAAAAAAGACTTAGATAATATGTTTGTAAATCACCTTTGAAAACCTGAGCTTTCAGTGGTTTGGGGATTTTTTTAACTTCTCTGTAACTCTCTTTTTCATGGAAAAAAACATCGATATGGTCCCATGGATTACACATGGTGAGTTTTTGACAACAGAAGCAGAAAGTGCACAGAGAAGAAGCTGTCAGCTTGCAATACCACGTTGTGACCAGCCAGAAGTTACAGGATTTATGAAATAAATGGTTTGTCAGACCAGGAGCAACGCTGGATCTCTCAAACTGAACTAAAATGCTCAGAGAAGTAAACTGATGTCAGGCCTCCAGGAGAAGGTGCATTAGCAGCTGGAGCATTGCCTCTGGTAGAAGAGGAGACAAGGGCATGGATCTGCATCTTCTCCTTGTACTAATGATTTATCTCAGCTTCCAGCCCAAGGAGTACCTAAAGTGAAAAAATAAATTAACTGTGAATATCCTCAAAACCCAATGTAATCAAAGGCAGAATCATTCACTGTTGTAAATGGAACAAAAATAACCATGTCCCTGCCAGCAGGCATGCAAAACAGTGTCAGCGAGGATCTGGCAGGATAAGAGCTAGGACATGTGTAACAGTACGGTGGGTAGATGGGAAAAGCATCATACTGAGAAATTACAGGGTCAGACAGCACAGCCTGAGCTCTGCGGCTGCCGACCCTACCCACGGTCCCCTGAATGTCAAAAGGCGCTACAAGGAATCAGAAACAAGCAGTCATTCTGCCTTGTTAAGACACAGCAAAAGAAAGGTCAGGATGAGCAGAGCTGAAGCCAGACTCAACAGTGCTGCCGCAGCGCCTGATCTCCAGCCATGCTCCCGAGACACGGCACATCCTGCAGCTGACCTTAGCCAAGACACCGAAACGTATCTTGGAAGAGATAGGTCATGGAGAAAATCCGGGGAAGTGCTTGATGTTGTTTAGGACAGCATTCAGAGAGTCACAAAAGGGTTGAAGAGACTAAAGATGAAAATAATTTATCTTAAATTGTCAAGTTGATTTTTAAATGCGTGATTTGCTATGCACAGTCTTTATCTGTCACATGAACATAGAGATTGACATAGTGGAACAAATCAGTCCGATTTAATTAATTAGCTGATGCTTCAGAGGAAACGGAATGAATACTCAGTCATCCTATGCCCTGTGACTGGCCTACCTGTGGAAGCATAAAGATTACTAACTTTTGTTTTTTAAACTCATCCAATTTGCTTGTGGATGTTTTCCGTATTATTCTTGCTCTCTTGTACCCTCTTGGCTCTAAAAAAATTTATAGAAATAAAATTTACTGTATTTCAAAATGTATTCTATGTTTTGCCTTTCACTTCAGTTGAAAACCATTGCTATCCACTGTGTTTGCCCTCCATGGTGACAAAGAAAACTTGTCAAAGGGATGTTAAAATATCAATGAGGTCTACTCAGGTCTTCCTCCACAAATCGCAGATACCTATTTTTCTAATGATTGCAATCCAGTCTCAGGAGAAATACCCTGTTAATCTTCAAGTGATATATATGAAGTTTTTTAATTGTGTAGCATGTCATAAGCCTGCTTTTCTCAGTATTTTTAAGTGGCTAGTGGATTCGAATGCCTCATTTTGGAGATATCTAAACATGCCTCCCTTTTGGAAAGAAATGAACTCTCCCCTCTGTAAACTGGTGCTGTATGTGTTTGCTGAACGCAAAAGACAGACTTAAAATCACCACTAACTTAAAGAAAAAAAATCACAGCAAAAATTACAGCTACAGTTCTAATGTACTGAAGCAAAATAATTCTCTCCAGTGAACTGTTTCCTGGGGATTGCTTACTAACAGATCTGGTTGTAGCAGATCTGAAAAATATTCCTTAAAACAAGCAGTGTTGTATGCTTCAGCACAAAGCAGCACCCAGCATCCTCTGGAAATGAGTCTTCCCAGGAAAGGCTGCTGCTGAGCCGGGCTTTTCTGAAACAGCTTATCTCTTTGCTGAGACCACCTAGGAATATGGATCGGGAATTGAAAATTTGATTCATAGCCTATTCAAATAAACAGTAATTCCAACTTATTCCTACAGGCTCTGCCTCGGGATATTTAGCAAACAGCTTTTGGCTATTAGCTTGGCTTGTAGCTAAATCATTTACTTAATAGAATTCCTGCACGCTGAATCCTTCTGCAGCCTGCATCCCATCTTGCAGGCATTGGCCTTGCCGGGCATTATCTGCATATAACAGGAGCGGAAATAATTTTCAGAGTACTTTGAATAAATTAACCTGCCACTAGAAATCTGGCATCCCCTTTGCTCTTGTCAAACTTCTTGATCCCATATTAAAAGATCAGCTGTTGAGACTGTTGACAGCTTTATTATTACTAAGTGACAGCATGTGTCAGAAAATCAAAAGAAAGTACAGCAAGAATATGAAAAGGTTGAAAGCAATAGAGACATTACTGTTGCCATGGTACAGATCAGCATCTAGTGAGGCCAGCAGGACCGCAGCAGTGACAGCCGGTGCTCAGGCAGTTTCCTTGTCCCAGAAAATTGTAATAAAGCACCTGGAAAGAGGCGGAGATCATCCTGCAGAGCACCATCATCATACCCCGAGTGAGGCCTCAGCAAGGACCACGCCGGCAGCTTATTCTGAAAAGTCAAAGTTGATGAGGAAGAAATGCTCGAGTCCTCCCCGGGCAGCATGGCCAGCCACTTAGGTATTTATCCCGAGGGGTGCCTTGCATTAACAGTCACACGTTTTGGCAGTGGCTCTGATAAGCCACCAAATAACATTTGCCAATTCTTGACCAGTTCATGGAGCACGTTGGAAGAATGCGCCATTAATCACCTCAAAAAGAAGCATGTTTGGTGTTTGCAACCCTGAAGTCCATGGGGGGAGCTTGCTTCCATTCCTCCAAAGGCAAGTCTTACTTTTTTTGCTTCTGTATTTCACAAACTATCTCTCTGTCTGTCCAGCTGCTGCTGCTTTCTGGGCAGCCATGTGGGCATGGGAAAGCAAATCAAAAGCAGCTTGTTTTCCAGTTTTTGAGCTTTCCAAACTTCTTAATTTCAATTACTTCTGAAAGTTTTTCCTGCTTCAAAAAATAGGTATAGCAGAAAGCAAAAGAAATAGCTGATTTAATGTCAGTGGGAAATTAAACCTGGATAAAAAGTTGTATCATGTTATTTCCTATAATTACGTATATTTTCTATCATTCTCACCTTTTGTCTGTTTTTGGTTACCCTGGCTCAGAAGTATTTCTTTCTGTTGAGGGCCATAACACAGTCATCCATCTGCAATGACCTCAACAGCTAAACAAGGAAGAAGGATTCTAGAAACAGATAAATCTTTTTATGCTTGTGACTGAGCCTCCCTGCACCCAAGACCATGGCAGAACACCAACCTTCCGGCAAACAAAGCCACTCTCTTTGAAGAACTGAGTATACAGGTTCAATCCAAGTACTTGCTCTAACATAATAACACTGTCTTTAAATTCATTCCTTTGGGATTAACGTGTATCAGTGTTTTAGGTAATCTAATTATATTTTTTTAAAAAAAGCTTTTACCAGAACAAATACATCAGAAACAGCATAAGCAACTTCCCGATATCTTGTGAAGGCACAGAGGGCAAACCCAGCCAGTTTAACGTCAGGTTCACAGCAGTGTGTTAGTTTATACCCATTGCAAGGGACCAGACGGACAGGTATGGAAGAGAATGATCGCATTTCTTCCTCCTCATCTTTGACCTCACCTCCCCTTTCCTGCTCTTAATATCACGCTGGTGTGTCATGAGGAGTCACGACACTGCCCTTTCCCTCCAGCAGCTCCACGTGGGACAGATTCACCCTGTGCCAGACCTGGGAGGGAGGCAGAGGCAGAGGCACAGAGAGCTACACAGAAAGTGCTGGTCTTGCTTGCCTCTGCAGGGGATGCCCAACCTGTCTCTTTGCCCTAATGCTCCATTTGCTGGTGCTGACCCTTGACCACGGTACGGGCTCTAGCATTTGGTTTCACCTAAGACCTCATGAGATCACTTTATAATAAAAAGAGTAGCCAGATAAGTCATTCTAACTATACAGAATCAATATTCTCTATTACTCCAGCAGCCAAGGTTGCTGTGATAACAGAAAATGTATTTAATCCATTTTAAGCACAGATGAGTATTCATTTACCCAAAGCATACCCATCTGCCATTTTGCCTTGTGCTATGATTTCTGTTTCCATAAGTTGGGCCACATTATGCAACATGATGGGTATTTTTCAGAGTGTTTCACTTACACTACAAAGGTGCAAAGCAGATGAGTCTGGGAAAACCAACATGCTGGGCAAGACGTGGCCTCCAGTTTTAGAAGCGCAGGAGCAAGAACAGCCCAGTCCACATGAAGACCATCATCCACAGCTCCTGACTGCCAGGGTGATGAAGCACAACTGGCAAGTCCAGAGACCATAAAATCCTCCACAGAGCCCACCGCACTCTCAGAGTGGGACAAGGTGCAATGGGGTAAGGATGGACTTTTTAGCCTCCCACTCCTGCACTGGGGAAAGTGTGGTGGGACAGCCTCGTACACCTGTACACCACTTGGCAGGGTGGACCACAGCTCAGTCTCTTCCACCAGCCAGCAGTTTTGTAGTGCATAGGTGTTCAACCACTGCTGCCCTTTAGTTCATAACTTTGCCATTCTGTATCTCCTCTTAAGATTTTCCTCGTACTACAAATATTGGGCCAAAATGCATTCTATCTTGCAGGGAATGCCTCTTCTTGGATGCTAAATGAAATTATGCATAGCAAAATGATGCAGAAACGTGTCATCTGTCTCTATAATCTGTCCCCATATGAAAGATTCTCCCTACCCATAACATTTTTTGAAGAGTGCAAATGAGTAAATTTCCCATAAAGGCCCATGTAACATACATCTATAACTCAGAAAGGGTCCTAAAGCACACATCCTTCACATCTTCTTTGGAAATCCTATTCCAGCTCCCAGTGCTCTGCAAGGCTCTCAGGAACCCAAATGAGGGTCTTGGAATATACATTATTGCAAAGTCGTTAATCTGCTTAGGGACCACATGAGTTCTGATTCTCATAAAGAAGGAAGGAAACTTTTATAGCAGTAGAAATTTAGGATCATCACTTACACTGACATTTACAGAAGCATCATATGAAAATACACACAGAGCATTTTGGACAGGGAGCTCGTTGTGTTTCCTCCATATTCTCTTTAGTGTTTTTCATAGGCTTTGCGATCAAATGAACGGGGATCTTATTTCTATTATGGTCTCAGATTGCTTCCACAGAGGAAGATCTGGCTTTTAGATCCCAGGCCAAACTTAGAGAATTTTTTTGGATTCAAATCCTTTCCCTCACAAGGATTTCTTAATCTTCAACTCAAGAAAGATTTTTCAACCTGCCTGCCACAATGCCACTATCAGGACTTCCCAGCTTTGAAAATATCCCTTGGGGTTAGCCAGCTGGAGGCATCATGTGCTGAACACTTCACAGAATCAGCTAAATATAACTCCAGTGTTTGACTGAGTATTAGCAAATCACTAACCCACAGAGGGAAGAAATGTTCTTTTCAACCTGAAATGCAAAGAAAGCATATAAATGTGCAGGTTTTTCAAACAGTGGATGTTATATTCCAAACAAACATGAAAATGAACTATACATTTTATGGAAACCTAGAGAATGCTGAATATATGGGATCATAGTGAGTCTAGACTGAGACTAGACAAAAGGGAAACAAAACATATTAGGTTGACACAGGTTTAGGCTGTTCAACCATAAATTTTGATTGAAGGGTTTCTTTAAAAACTTAAGACGCTCTAATCCCATGTAAGACCTCATAACCAACATCTAAAAATTCAACATCCTGTTTATTAGGAAATGCAGAGTCATTTCCAAGAAAGCGAGACACAGGAGCTGAAATAGTTTGAGGAAATTCTGGCATTTTCAAATGGCTAAAATGACATACATAATTCCATTTTCCCAAATAACAAATTCTTGCACAGAGGGTGGGACTGTCACCCACATTGTCTAAGTATGCCAGCCTTTTCTGAGATGAGTCACACAAGGGAACAGCAGTTTTGCACCATGAAGGAAGCCTGGCTTCCTTGACCTCCAGCAAGTCAATCAGACTCCCTGTGGTACCAGCTTGGATGTCTTTTTTGCCAGTACTCCAGGCTGCCTGGAAACATGGCTATGGGCAAGTTCTTCCTGATGGTGGCTTTGCCAGCTTCAGAGCTGGATGTGTGCGCTAGGATTGCCTCTTTAGAGATGTAAGGGTTTGGTCACCACTGCAGAAAGGGGAAGGAAAATAAGAACAAGGGTGTCTCCCTTTCTTACCAAAGGAAACTTTTTACCAATGGAAAGAACAAGATAGGCAGCTCTAGTTCCATGGAAAACAGGAAGAGCAAAGCACCCTCAAAAGGCCGGCCACAAATCACAGACTCCATCAAGAGATGGAGCACAACAAGGAGAGCACATGAGCAGCTCAATCCCAAGCAATGCCCAAGGGACTCCCAGCTCCCTGAAGGAACCTCTCACATGTACACAGTAAAGCAAAACCTGCAACCTTATTTAACTATAGTGCTCAGAAAAAGCCAATGCATTGTCTTCTGCTCCACTCTTCTGCCATGGTGGCTGCCTGGGAATGGACAGTGCTATGCTGTACAAGAGCACAGAAGACATTCATCAGAAAGGTAGGAGGATTTATAAAAGCAGGACCACATGCTCACAAAAATCCCAAGCCTTCTGAAAAAAAAAAAGCACTGTTGGACCCATCCATGTAAAGACAGGCTGAGGGAAGGCATGCAACCTGAGCTGAAGAGGATGATGTGTTTTGGAGGAAGGCAGTCTGGCTTCCTCCATTAGGGGCAACAACCAGTTCTGCAGGCATCATCACTCACACCACTTCTGCCAGTGAGACAGCGTGCCATGCCCGGTGTCCTTAGTCAACAAGAAGGTTGTACTCAACTCCCAAACCATTCAAAGCCACAAAAAAAAATTAACTCAACTGATTGGTAATGCCACAGCTTTCACTGCATATCATGTAGGATTTTAAGAAAGAATAATCAACATCAAATTGTCCATTTAAAGGAAGGTTGTGATTACTTACGTATTTTGCTACCTTTTTTTCTTGAAACCTGTTGTTGCTAATGTCTGCAAAAGCACTTGCACCTTCTTACTGAGCTGGTTCAAATACTATATTAAGCTTCACACAGCAGAACAAGTAAAAAATAATTTGCTGATCATTATAATTATGTTCTTTTAACTTCCTTCTACCACAGTGTAACAGGCATTGTGGGTAAGGAAGAAATAACTGGTGTCCTATCTTGACTTCCAGAAAGCCTCTTCCAGTTTCTCATGACATTCCCATAAGTAACTTAGAGAACATGGTCTACATGAATGTTGTTGCATAAAGATTCCCAGGGTGTAGCTATGAATGTTTCCGTCTCGACACTGAGAACATATCACGTGATTTTCTGCATGGTTGTTTCAGTTATTCATTTCAGTTTGGTATTTTAGTAGCAAGTTGGATATCCAGGAGAGAATGTGCCTATTAAATCTGCAGGATCACACAGAACTAGGAGGGGCTGCACATGCATTGGAGAACAGGATCAGGATTCAAAATGACAGTGAAAAGCTGGAAAAAAGCTGGAAAAATGAGACTGCAGCTCAAGATTAACAAGTTCAGGGTGCTATACTCTACCTGGAATAATCAACGGCATAAATACAGGGAGAGAAACGGGGAGGTGGATGACAAAACCATCTGAGGTCAAGGTGCAACTAAATGAAAAAAATCATGTTGCTATAGAAAACATAAAAATCCTACTACCAAGTGTTAAGTAAGAGCATATCTTGCAAGTACAAGAACTGTAACTTGCAATATATCAAAAGTTTGGGTGAAACTTTGATTGGAGTACCATGTCCAGGTTTGGGCACTATATGTGAAGAAACAGTCATCACTGGGAATCCAGAAAAGAGTAGGCTGGAAGAAACTTCATAGTCATAGTGAGGCACTGGAAGAGGGCTGCTGAGAAGACTGTGGGGTCCCTACAATCAGAGCTTTTAAGAAAATGCTGGGAAATTAGGAATCATTAATTATATAGACACAAATTAATCCTGGCTGAGGGAGGAAAGATGAGCTAAACAGACTCTCAAGGTTGCTTCTTTTCATTTCTCTAAAGTGCTAGGTTTTTATGACAGTCCACATACAGGTTAAGAGAAAGTCCTTCAGCATTTTCGTCAGATAGGGTGCATAGTGTGGGAATGAAAAGCTATTTAAATAGCCTTAATTATTCTAAGCAAACAAACCAAGAAAATGGCAAAGAGTCTACCCAACATTACCAGGATTCCAGCTTGTAACCTGAAACTCTGAGGGATGAGCAGGAAAATTGTCTGGACTTCACAGAGACAGCCAGCCTCACTTAGCTCCTTCTCAGAAATATCCAGGTATTTCTGCTGAGAGGTAGGATGAAGGGGGGCATTTTTATCTTCAGTCTTAACAATGTCTCTTTAAAGCTTTTTACCATTTCAGCTGAAGTAGGACTAATTCAGCCTGCTCAGCAGTGGGTCATCACTTGCTTCCAGCTTCTTTTATGTGTATGGACACAAATGCCACACATTGTTCACAGTTTAATTTCCTTCTCCCTCAGCAAATAAAAGCTATCTTTCTTTTCACCCTTAACTCTTTAATTGATCAATTGCTAGATATCAATATCTACCCCCTCGGTATTAGATGTACCATTACTACACCATCTAACTGCTGTCTCCGGGGATTATGGGACTGCTGCAAGCAGGAGACAACAGGAGGCAAACGACTGGCCTAGGAGCACACAGATTGAAAGCCACTAAAGGAAGAGAGTTCTTAGAAATGGCAGACATTCATCTACCCTGGGACAAATCAAGGACTAGATTTCCCAGAAGCTCTTCTCCCAGAAACTCTCTCAAAATCCAACCCAGCAATCTATTAAGTTTAAGAGCAAGCAAGCCAGCAACATGTAGATGAGCCAGCTCTCAGACTCAGTAATGACTCAATTCAAAATCATTAATGCCAAATACATATAACATCAGTACATCCTTGGGAAAAGCTAATCCCCATAAATCTGGGGAAAAGAATTCCAGGCAGTTTTTGTAATGACATGTATTCATTGATACCAGAGGGGAGAAAAATATACAAACCTTGCTCAGGATATCATTTCTACTAGTGTGTAACAGAGATAGATACTCCAAAAGAGGTGGATTCTCTTTGCAGTCTTCAACCGGTGATCTTGCAGATTACAGGACTTTAACGCCTACAGGCAAATGCCTTTTTGCTGGCCAGAAATCCTTCCACAGTGATCCTATTCATTTCAGCCAGCATGTTTTGCTTCATTTTGTGCAGTGTGAGCAACAACTTCATCCCTCCCGGGGAGCTACACGGCACTTGTCTTTGACTTCTCAGAGCCTTCACAACACTTTCTTCAAGAGGAAGAGTCCACTTAGCAGAAGAGTCCACAACAGAAAATTGTATCCAGTCTCTTAGGCTATTCACCTTCTAAGTCTCTTGCATGGCAAAACAGTAGGTCTGATTTTAACCTTGACTTATAAAACAGTATCCAGTTATCATATATTTAGCGCTTGTTCTAGCTGTTCCTGTTCTAATACCTGCCAAACAAATCCTCCTCCCAATGATAAAAAGACTCTAGAAAAAACCATAACAATTCAAGCTTAATTTCTTTGTGAATCCAGAATGTCTCTATAGGATTTCACAGACTTTGCCCAACAATTAATTTGATTCATATAGTTTCCAGCAAACTGATGCCCCTACTGGCCTGGGTCAGCATCTTGTTATGGGAGCAATCATTAGCAAAGTTAGGTCGCTATTTACGGTTGTAATATTTTCACAGCCCTTAAATAGATGTGTGTGTGGACCTACCACGCAGCAGGGCACATCATGTAGTGAATACACTTCCAGGTACCAGAGAAGATGTGGCTGAGGGGCTATGAGGAAAGCTGGCAGGAGGCTGCAGGCTTCTGGCGATGGGGATGATTCCTCCTGCAGGCTGGATCCAGCCTACGGACTGCCTGGGGGCCTCTGCTCCCTCTTCAACCCCTCGCTGGGCACCTCGGGGGCATCAGTCCTTCTTCTGCAATGGTTTTCAAGGTGGCTTCCCAGGGAAAGTGCCTTTTCCCTTACAGTCCCTGACTTACCCCTGACTGAGCATTGAGAAACTGTCCTCCAGAGCATTTATGCACTGCTGGCTCACAGCGTACATAATGGCATCTCCTACTGTCACACCAACAAAAGTCTTAAGCCTAACAGTTTAGCTAAACCATGACTTTAAAAGTGTCTCCGTGTTGTGATGTTTTGTGGCCTTCCCTTCTCTGCTCTTCCCTTCTATATAGTTGCTGCCAAAACTGGAGGAACAGCAAATACAGGAATTAGAATCAAACTAAAAAATAATTAGTTGCAAACCTCAGAACCAGATTGACTGCCTCAAACCCCCCCTAGCATTTTAATACAAAACGATGACAATGAAGTACATTCCTAAGCTACCTTCAGCAGAAGACCTTCTCCATATTTCTGTCCTAGGCATCTCTAACAGAACTGAACTGAGGGAAACTTTATCGATAGAGTTAAGCCCTGCTCGGGTAACAGGAGATATAATAAATAGCAGGCATGGTAGCAGAAGCAATAATGTTTTTATACTGCCGTCTGGAAAAGCTTATTAGTATTTTTTCCATTTTGCAATTTTCCCCATAGCAGCGTTAAAGATTGACACATACTCTACCTGCGGGGTTTATGAGAAAGGCACCACATGCTTTCTACATGAGAAGATATTTGCAGTCTTTGCACCATCAAATCAGCAGTTTCCTAACTCCACATAGCTTGTTTACCCAGCAAATATGTGTCCTGGACAGGGTACTTGCCAAATGCTGGTCACTGGGTTGTTAGTGCCCATTGTTTCCTGCCAAACAAAACTGAAGCATGTGCTTTTTTAATGAAATTGCACAGAAAGACATGTTAGAGCTTTCTATTAAAAAAAAAAAGAGACTCTATATGAAATCACAGCTCTTTATTCAAGCAGTATCGCAATCAACTTGATAATGTTTCAGTTTTTCTATTACTACCAGCTGTGGATGCAGAGTAAGCCCAAACTTCATGCAATATGGTCTTATTTTGTCTAATATTTCATATGTAAATTGTGTCCAAAAGGCTTTACAGAAGTAAATACACAGCTACAGGGAAAAATAGCAGAGTTTGAGAGGAGTAAAAAAGACCAGCAAAGAACTGGAGACTAAAAAGGCAAATAGATGCAGGTATTCTTGGAGGCAGCCACTACAGAGGATCACACAGTCAGAAGGACAACACCTGGGGAAGAGCCTCTGCAGACAAGCGAGGGAAAAGGTTCATGTAAGCTTAGCAGGAACCCTAAACCTATGGTCTGACCTTATATTGCACCAAACACTTCTTGAAAGGTGTTTCACTGGGAATGAGGGCTGCCCTGAAGCTCTCAGCAGATCAAGCTGGCTTGGACATACTTGAGAACAGGGTTTCAGATGAAGCAGAGCAAAATTAAAGGGAAACAACTTTTCAAATAATCCATCTAACATAAACTAATAAAGGCTGATGAACCATACATGCATTTTTGCAGCAATAAATGAAATTAATTATGCAGCTGTGAACCCAGAACTGTGTTTTGAGTCTACTACTAACTGTGGGTTCTGTTCTTTGCCATATGCTTAAACTAATTAGGTCAGATAGATAGAACAAAACAGTCCAAGTTTACTATGACTGTCATTAGAAATGCAACACAAACTGCTAGTGAATAGGTGTTTCAAAAGCAGCAGAGCAACACTAAATTAGATTTATTCAGCTATTGTGCAATATTATGTATCATTTAAGCATAAAAGGAAAATTCCTTAGCTAACCTTTATGATTTACATAGATATCGGTACATTAGGCAAAATATTGGTTATCATTAACTTGCACATTTATAGAGAAGTTGTTCCTGACTTCTTTTTAACACAGAAGAAATTAGAGAAATTTACCATAGACATTTAAATACACCTGTCTTTAAAATCTCAAAAGAAGAAAGGAAAATTCTTACTTCAGAAGAAGGGATTGATTTAAGTTATTTTTACATGGTAAAGAAACCTACTTTCATGGCAAAGCAAACGTTCTAGAAAAAGTCTTCCTGTGCCTAGTCCAAACAATGACATATGCATTGCAGTAACAACACAGATGCTACAGGGCTTTGGCCTTACACAAATTTAGATTTCTGGATCTTAAAATGAATACCTTCTGAGTAATCATAATGTAATTACTTAAACCAGATTACTTGATTAGAATGGCATGGTAATATAAGAATCTTGTAATTTAGATTTTGCTCTTAACTATCTTCCCTTTCTCCCTGGGTAATCATCATTACAGTAATGACAACGATAAAGCCCCATATGTTTCTTTGTCTCGTGCGCTGCTGATTGAGGGAGCGTGGTGCAACTTAATGTTAAATGAGCTGCACAGCACACTGTGCCAGATACAGATGCCTACACAGAATGGTGCGAGGCCAGACACGGCCCCAGAAAGCAGGGCACCCAGCGCCTGGGGGGGCTGCCAGCTGAGAGGGGGTACGGTTCATCAGGGATCACAGAATCAACGGGGAGCGGGAGCGGGGAGATACGACACGGGCTTTGCCACCTGATTGCTTCATCATAACCACAGATACCTACATTTGTTAAGATGAAAGAAGCTATCGCTGTCTGATGGGGTATTAATGTGCACTTTGCAGGAAGCACACGCTGCAGATGTCCCAGCCAGCACAAAACATGGTTTTTGAAACCTGGTAGTAACACGAATGGAGGTCCCTCGTGTCTGTAACCCACCTCTTGTCTGGAAGCGCATCTGCCACTGGTGTAACTGATGAAATGCTCTCAGGTAAGCATGGTCCACACCAGCACTGAATTAACTTGTATGGCCATACTGCAAGTTGGGTCTGCACCAAGACTTTGCTCCAGGACTGCCGTCCCAGTCGCTGAACTTCAGGTGCAGGTGTGCTCCCAGAGTATGAATAATCTTCCACAGTACCAGCCTGCAGCTGTGGCTCCTGTAGTGCTCCACACCAATTTCTCAGGTTCGTAGCAAAGAGCACAGATTGAGAGCAAGGTTTATAAGAAGATGTGGTGTCACATCATAGGAAGCTCTTTGCAATAGTCTTTGCTGTCCAGAAAGGTAAAGGATGTTTTCATGGCTGTATTTTAGCACTGCTGCAGCTACTCAAACAAACAGGTATCTTTTTGCTCTTACTGTCTACCCACAGACAACAGTGGGCCCTGTCATATAGCAGCACAAGCTGCTTTCCCAGGCTTGTTTCCTTGTTCCCACTTAATCTAAACACTTTACAGGACAGGGAAGCACCTCCATCCTCTTGCTGTGCACCTTGCAATGTGACAGAACAGAAGGTGGTTGGCTTTCTCTTTCAAAGGCTAATCTGCACATATCACTCCTTGATGCTGGATGCTGCTTGTGTTGTACGCTGTAATTTTTCCTTTAGCAATATAAATTTAATCTCTACTGTTTAGCAGAAGAATCCTGTGCAGGCTGGCAGTTGTCATGTGAGTGTATACACCCGCTATGCTGACCTGTATGCTTCAACAACGGCTCAGTGTGTTCCCTGGTAATATGTACAAAGATACCTTGAAAGCAAAAATACCTTCACGGCACTGCCCTCAGGCTTATATCTTTCTCATGGGAATGACTAAAAATTGTGCCCATGAGAGACAAAGAGAAAATAAAGAAGACAGGGGAGAAAGAAAAGCTGCCATGCTACACTGGCTAAATTGCTCCTGGCATTTCAAATACTTTATTAGGTTCAACGTGTACATGGGAAAATCACTGGCATACACATTTTCAAACTAACCACTAGCTTTCATGAACTTCATTCATGTATAGAGAAGCTCCGTTTAAAATAACTTGGCCTTGGTTTCTTCAGAGGTGTTGAGCATTACTGTTTCGCATTGACCCGAATCTGTGCTATGGATGCTCTGCCCTTTTGAAAACCAGTCCCATACTGGCCACACAACATCTCTATTTGCATCTGAATATGCATTCCTTGATGTGTAGCACATAATCAGACTGGTTTTTCCAGTGTTCAAAGAAAGAAAGGTAAAGAATGTCACTGGAGTTCAAAGTACTCATGGGTTTGATTCACTTCTGGGTTGATCTGGGAGAGACTTTCTCTTCCAAAGAGAAGCTTGGCCTCATTACTGCTGACATTAATCCTTGACAGCAGAAAGGAAGGACTGGTTCCTTATTTTAAAGCAGATCTATTGATTGCATTAATAAACAAGAAGGAAGAGCTGGGATTTCTGCATGACCTTTATCCTCCTCCTTCATTTTAAAGCAAAATAAAACAAAAACAAAAATCTGTTGACCTCAGCTGTGCAAAGTTTGTGGGTTGGGGTACTGCACTGTAACCACCCAGCCCATCTCCCTGCCGCAAAATCCGCTATTGATTGCTCATGGTCTTGATGGATTGACCTTGATTTTCTCTTTCCAAGTGAAACTTTATACGCTGCCTGGAAAAGAGTCCAACAGCTTGTTTAAGGAATAGCTTTGGGGTGGAGGCTGCACTCCTTGCCAACACCAATTGACTTGTGGAAAGCTTTCTGGCTTAGGAAGCACTGAATGCTTCAACACCCAGCGCAGCTTTTCCTCTTCTTTTTTAAAAGACGTTTAATCTACACTTGGGCAGGTACTTTAAATGGGGTGGGAGATCTTACTGGGGAATGGGAGAAGGCCTCCTTATGAAACCAACCTGAAAGCCTCTAAGAGCCCTGAAGGTTGCAGATGATAAACCTTGATTTTTGGCATGACAGAGGGAAAGCAAGTCCAGCATTAGCAGAGTTTGCTATTTCACATCACAGCTGACCTCTTTCCACAATATATACTCAAAGCATATTTGTTGTTTCTGGAAGAATTATGTCTGACAGGAGAAAAGAGCTGTCTCTTGAAAATTCAGGGTAGCTCTTCATCAGAATAGATGTCAAAAGCTTTAATCATGACCATTCAGCCAAAGCCTTCTTTCTGACAAAAAACATTTTCTTTAATGATGCAGATAAAGATGACAGTCTTGACTGATAGTTGTTGTTCAGTTTCATGCTGTTAATATTTACCTTCCTGGACAAAATCACCCTGCATTCTCAGTGCTTCATTCTTTTTGTGTAATGAAAATTACAGAGATTTTAATTTAAAGGGTTTTTTCCAATATTTCTTCATCTGAAAGGGAATAAAATCACAGTGAGGTTTTGGAGTGATCTGGTAAAAAGCAAAAGTGATTCGGTGAAGGCTGGCCCTTCAAGCCTTTGCTACAGTATGAACAGAAAACCTAGCCCAATGTAGCATCACTTTATTCAGTTTTGCTCCTCTATTCCTGCTTAAAATTATAGAGAAGAGGTCCAGTATGCTATGTCAGATCTGTAGTAAAGCAATACAGAAGACAGGGTCACAGAATGGGTCAGGTATTCTCATAAAAGCACTTTAATTTCCAGGGCACCCCTTTGGCTTCCCATGCCTTGTGATTTTTCTGTAGAAACTACTGATGTGTATAGACATTAGCAGTACTTTCATTGTCTTGTTTCTTTGACCATAAAACATTTATTTAAGGCAACAGAAGACAGAACTTAAGAGTATTTTTTTCATAGAAATACAGGACTAGAAAGGATGTCCAGGGTCACCGGGTCTTGCCTTGCTCTGCAGTAAATGTTCCATAAAGACCTTCATGAAGTAAACAAGTTTCACCTTTAAATTTTGCCTCTGCTGTTCTTCTTCCGGAGCCTCTTTCCATGATGGCAAAAAATGTTCTTCTCATTTCTTACTTAAATGTATTCTTGCAGCAGGATAGGGAGTAGGTAGGCAGCTGAAGAGGTAGGGCAGGGTCTGTTGAACCTTGATAGGGAGGTGGGCTAAGGTTTTCCTTTCTCCTGAAGAGCACAGTAGGAAAACAGTGGAAAAACTCTCCAACTACATGCAAAGCCTGCCACAGCACACAGAAGCTGATGTCTCCCATCACCTTCCCACATCCGAAGTTCCCCATCAAGCTCTGACTAGCCCCCCAGTTGCTCAACTTCACCAGTGCCCCCTAGCGAGACACTGGCCTATTATCTGACTGAAAGCTTCCCTTAATCCTTTTTTTAGCCCTACATCCCACAGTCCCACAAGAAGTGGCCACCCCTCCTTCACCTTCCCTGCCTCCCCCTGGCCCACCGCAGGACCCCAGCACCTCCCCTGAGGTGTCCTGGTGCCCATCCTTCCTGCTCTTCTGTGGCATCTACTCTGCCTTTACTGCAAAACTGATTACTGCCTGAAGGACCATATTTCCAGCAAAGTAGTATTTTGTCTGTGCGACTGAGTATTTTAAAGGCAAGACTAGGTCTTGTGCCAAAATTGTCAATACTGTTTAAATAATCCTGTTTCTTCTCCAGCATTTATGTCGCTTTTTCATTTCCTCCTCTCCTCTCCTTTCTGCCACCTCCAGTTAAATTATAGAGAGCAATAATGTCCACTTGCTAACTTTGGTTCACTAGAAGAAACCAAGCTCTTTTTATTTCTCTCAGAAAAGATCCTCTGTATTCCCTCCATCATGCAAACAACCCCTCCCTGTACCTGCTCCTCCGCAGTTAACTCTTCCTTGAGCATTCACAGCCAGAGCAGAGAGCAGCACCCCAGGGGAGCATTTGTTAGTGAGATTATATCCAATGGAAACATCTTGCCTTGGGAATATATTTGTGTATTTCACAGCTGTAACAGTTGTTGCTTATACTGGTCCCATGATTGCTGCTAATTACATCCAGCTCTTAATAATTCAGCTCTTTTCTTCTGGCCAGGTCTTTCTTAATGATGAATTCCTACAGTACTGCAAAAGATGCTTTTTCATTACTTCCTAACTAATAGGTCCTGCACCTTGTTTTGTTGCCATTTTTTAAAAATTTCCATTACTGCACCTTTGAAGACTATGCTCTTCTCCCTGTTTGACATATAAAGGTCTCTCTGAAGTCAGTGCCTTCCAGCTTGCCTTTTCATAGCCTCCAGCCGCTCCAGCGGCCACCCCTTCAGATCCTGCAGACCAAGGCCTCCACATTTTGTACACAGAGGCTACTGCAGACTTGGACGTGATGGAAACGAACAGATCTCTCTCTAGCACTTTCTTACTTAGCATTTCCACATTTCTAATTTAACTTCTATCATCTGTTCTCTTCTCTGTTAAGCAAGAAAGGTGATTGCATTGACACAGGCCATCTGTGTACTTTAAGGAGTAAGAATAAAAAATGTTCTTCTGCAATCACAGAAAACAGTGCAAGGGAGTTGTGCTTTAGGTATCAAAGTCAAATTTGTCTTTGGACAAGAAAGCGTTTGGAGTTTGTGTTACTTCGTAGAAGTTCCCTTCAGTTTTGTCTTAATACTGTGCAACTACTTTTTTAAAAAGACTTTGGGATAACAGGTATATTTATCTTAATCCTAATAATAAACATAATAACAATGGTTTTTCATCTTACAAATATCTCTCCTCTGAAATTTCTGGAAGTCCCTTGCTGGCATCAGCTCTGAGGAATTCCAGTTCTGGTTAGTTAGATTTAAATCATTCACTATTTAAAGTAGGGAGATTTAGCTAGAATTACATTGACGTAACATCCCAAAAACTTGTAGGATAATTATTTGCAAGCTCAGTACTATATATTTAATTCCAAGAACTGTCATTTGCTCAATCTGTATTTATTTGCATTCTTGTTTATCTCTTTATACTTACTTGAAGACTTTAGCTTTGTAAAGATTAAAAAAAAAAAACACAGTGCTTGTTCTACTTAAATGATCTGGAGAGTTTATTTTGAGAGGTAAAGATGGCTGGGCAAGAGGACTGTAGACCTAGAATGACATCTAAAATGGCAGAGAGATGAGAAGTGTTCAAAAGATGGAATGAACATCACCAGAAATTAAATGGAACAAGAACCTAATGGGCTATGAAAAATATGAGACAGCTAGAAGCAGAAGAAACTGGACAGAACAGGGGAGCTTCTGTACATCTCCTTCAGACACCTCACTTCAGTGCTAGAAAAGCAAAAGGACTCTCACCCTCTGCAGCAGGCATCCAG
>NW_009258651.1:869860-888601 GCF_000687185.1 Egretta garzetta
GAGAAAGGAATGAAGACTCTGGTGGAATGGTGTATTGGGTTGGGATGAGATGGAGTTAATCTTCCACACAGCAGCCCTCACAGTGCTGTGCTTTCTACTGGTGTGTAGAAAGGGGTTGATAACACACCAGTGTTTTGGCTACTGCTGAGCAGTGCTTGCACAGCATCAAGGCTGTGTCTCCAACATTTCCTTCCCTCACCAGTGGGCTGGGGGTGGGCAAGATCTTGGAAGGGGGCACAACCAAGACAGCTGACCCAAACTGATCAAAGGGATATTCCACACTATACAACGTTGGCTCAGCGATAAATGAAAATAGAGAACAAAATCTTGGTTTTCCTTTTGCTTCTGCATGCAGCCTTTGCTTTTGCTGTTATTGAAGTGCCTTTATCTTGAACCACAAGATTTTTTTTGGATCTCATTATCTCCCTGCCTGTCCTGTGGAAGAGGGCAGTGATAGAGCAGTGGTTTGACTGAAGTAATGTGATATTACAGTATTTTGAGAAGAAGGATGAGTTTATTTAATTAACTTGTAATTCTCTCCAAAGCTCCTAATCCACTTTAATGGGATGCACGTCAACGAGGACTAAACTATTTAATAAATTATTAGGTGGCATGTTCTACTGTTCAATATGGAAAGTTCCTATCTGAAAAGGACTGCATAAAAGAAACTATATTGTCTTCTGCTATGTCATTCTTGAAGATTCAGGTTTAAAAGTATTGAGTGCATCAAAATATGCAGTAGGATACAGTTAAAAAAAGAATGAGGTCTCTCAGATATGATATTACAAACCTACTGAAGGATAATTTGGGCAAAGAGAAATACATTTCAGTTTGTTTAGATGAAAGAGTTCTGAGGCAAGATTGACAATTACAATTAAATATCCATATTGTATTGTATTAAAAGAGTAACTAAGCCCCATGAACAACAAAATCAAAGATGTTTGAGAACTTAATGCCTGAAACTGATTTTGTTACATCAAAACCCTACATATTTCCTAATAAATGCTGAACCAAATCTGAGATACTTGTGGACTCTTACCCTTATGAAAAAGTAACTGGGTGTTCATGTGGCATTTCAGCTCAGACAAAACAAAACACTTAAGCCCAAAAATTATAAAAATAACAAATAAGTGAAAATTATAAAGAAAATATAATGGGTATTGTTTTGCAAGTGCTGAAAATCAAGATACTTCTGGAAAAGTGAGCTCAGAACATCATCACATGTTGAGTGATGTTGATGAATAAAAGTATGGGACAACTTAGTGATATGCAAGTGTTTATTCAGACTTTGGAAGAGTTGGACAGAATTGTCCATAACTGTGTTATCAACAGTAGCCCACAGGCTTCATGTGTTTTGCTAATTTTAATCCTGACCTCAAAACACTAAGCTATCTGTTTCAAGATCATGAAAAAAATGTGCAAAGCAGCCACATTCAGGTACAGGATTATGCAGGTCCACAGATCTGCAACAGCTGACATCAGCTCCTCACGCTAGCACCTCTACTCATAGGAAAGTTGATTTTTGCAATAAATTGGTCTTCAGACCCCCCAGAAGTTGCCTTCACTAAATAAGGCTTTCCATACAGTAAATGGAGAGGTCAAGACATATTCTAGGAGGGATTATAGGCAGTTAAGTGAGGCGTTTCATTTTATTGTTGATTTTGTAAGAATCCTAGGCACCACTTTGCATAACTTGGCCTTTCCAAACACCAAACAAGAGAGCAGGGGTCAATCATAAAAAAGGCCAGGCACACCATCAGACATCTGCATAGGTGCCTTGCTCAGGCCTTCTCCATGGCTGCCAACTTCCACTCACAATTTAGACTCCAACACCCTCATTTGGGGACAGACACTGATGGGGAGAGAGAGGAGAGCAATGAAGGGAGTGAGTGGAGGAAAAGAAGACAGAAAATCAAGAGGTTGTGGGAGTTTTTTTGAACAGACAAAGAAATTAGAGCACTACCGGAGAACAAGAAGATTGACCTGTTAGCCCCCTAACCTTGAATTCACAGGTCTCATATTGCAGGCAAATGCCTTTACAATGAGACTGGAGAAAAATCCATGGTGGAGACATGGAGACCCCTCCTGACTAGTGGGGTTATCATATAAGGTGTGGAAGTCTTAATCAACATAAGGGCACTTCTCTGTGGGAGAAGATCCCTTTGGATCCTGTCTCATCCTGCTCTCAAAGCAAGTGGGAACTCTAAATGGGAAAGGTGTAGAACTATAATCTGGGCCCATACCACCCTATTATTTGAAATCAAGGTGCTTAAACTTGTGACCTAAATTATTACTGAAAAACAAAACATTTCAGAATTCAGAGTGCATGGTTAACATTAATTCAATTCATTTTGCATCTAGACTGTAAATTGAACCAAAGAGTTTTAAAGAAAATAATAGACAAGTACCCCATTTTTTTACCAAATACAAATGCTTGCTTTTCCAGTTTAAACCTTCTCCCATATTTTGTACCTATCTTATTCCTAAGAAGATGCAAACTAATTCTGATCTATCAAACAGCTCAAGGAAAACTTGAATCTTCAGTATAGGCACAATCAGACCAGGCAGGGATTCAGCACACCACAAATAGTGCCGGAGGAAGAACTTCTTCATCAAAAGGATTAACAGAGTGGATTAGATGACCTTCACAATTTAGCATAAACACAAAAACCAGTCCTTCTGATGCATATGAAGCTGTCTCATTGCTACCAAAGAAAAGAATAGCACTATGTGTCATCACACCAATTTTCAGTGGGTTTAAAACACGTGATTTCTTCAAACTAGATACTGTATCCTACAAAGCAAAACCTAATTATTTCAAAACAGCCCATAGCTACCTTAAAAGCAATTTAATTTTTCAATAAGCTTCACAGGTATCATTTTAATTGTAACTCAATGAGCTTAAAGTAAGCACAACGTGGATATAATCAACCCTCTCAGAGTCCCTTAGAGTTACTGTACAGAGAAGATTTAATCTCTGCAGCCATAGCTAAGCAATATAAACTCACTCCTATTGAGTAGCAAAATGTACATAGTGATTCACAGTGGCTTATAATTACAGAGATTAGCATTTCATAATCATGGATACCACAGAGTGTGTGAAAGGCACCAGAAAAAATGAGTGAAGCCTACAGTTGTTGAGCTCTCAGTGGGAAACCCCATACCACTGCAAGGGTCAATCGCTCCAGCAACAGCAAGCATTTCCAGGCAGACCCATCTATTGGCTTTCACTCCACGGAGCTCTCTAAGGTCCCAGGAAACAGTAGCAGAAGACAACTTTCCTCTTGTCATTCACAGGTGATGAAGTCCATTACACGGAACTGCTCAGCATTACATTTTAATATATGGCTCCTTGGTTTTTATGGTGTGAATTTCTTCTGATGATCTGAACCTGCAGGTTCTTGTACTTTCTGGAAAGGTACTCTCAAAATTTAAACAAACTCTCAAATGAGTTAGGAATGAGCTATTCCCATTATACCTGGTCATGAATGACTCCACAGTCCCACTTTGGATTTTAAAACAACTCTATCATTCAGTTGCTAAACAAAGGGGGTGAAGCAAATGGTAGACTATATGAAGGGAATACAAAAATAGCAAGATGCAAAGTGTTCACGCTGGGATCCTGGAGGAAGTTTATGCCTCCAAATCCAAGAACCAAGTCAGAAGGCTCTAGTCTATCACTGCCAAAACTTCCCAGTTGGATGGGTGGGACCCCAAGTTCTCTTGGCACCCTGTGTTTTGGTGCATACTCAGAGTAGCACATTCCTAGAGCTTGGCATCTTCTTAATACCCATTTCAGGCCAGACATTAGGCCCCTCATGCTGTCATTTCTACTTCAGTTTAAACCCCCGTACACAGAGCTGCAACTCTGTAAAGTTGCAGATGTGCAACTTTCTCAGGCATGTCAGAGCCTGAAAAGTGAGCTAAGTCTTGCCCCAGCTTCTAAGTAAGACCCTCAAAGCATGCAAAGTTTTTCACATAGATGTGAAAACAGTAAAGCATCTGGCTTGATCCAAAGCTAGAGAAGGTCCGTCAGAAAGCCCCATAAAGCCCATGGAAAGCCACTTGCTCATTTCAGTGAGATTTGGATCAGATTTTATTGCATTACTAATAGCTCTGGAATCCACAGGTGTAAAGAAGCCCTGAACACAAATCCTTAAAAAAAGGAAATAGAAAGGGAACACCCTGTGATTTCTCATTCCAATTACAAATTTTGAAGCTAAGGCAAGTAGTCAAAATAAATATGTGTTTTCACAGCTGCTCATAATAGCTTAAAATATATAAAGCTTGAGTTATAAGTTATTTTTCTACTTTAGAACTGCATCATAACTTCCGCCCCCATAAGCATTTGCTCAGAGAGACTGCTAAAATAATCTGCCAAGAATGGGAGTGCATTGCCGTCTGCTAACAGTCGAATGAGACTGGAGAAAGTTTTACCCACTTTTTAAAAAAAATCTCCTCATATTGCCATCAATTTTTCCTCATCATCTGACTTGACATGACCTATTTTCAGTTTCTGCACAAATCCTGAGGTCATGAATAACAGGAAGACTAATAACTTAGGCAATAATCACTAAAGTCAGAGAGGAAGAACCCTAAGTGGGCAATGAAGTCTGCCTCCTTATAACTACATGATTTTATTTACATTTTCTTATTTACAGTTTCAGTACATTTTACAGCCTGCCCATTGTCAATGTTGCAGGCCTCAGTCTTCCTCCTACTTTCAGAAGTGATTCTGTAACCTAACAGCTCTCATTGCCACAAAGCATTTCTTCATATCATGTGAGCATTTAGGATGACCCTTCTTAGATGCATCTCAGTTCATAGAATCATAGAATCACAGAATACCAGGTTGGAAGAGACCTCAAGGATCATCTGGTCCAACCTTTCTAGGTAAGAGCACGGTCTAGACAAGATGGCCCAGCACCCTGTCCAGCTGAGTTTTGAAAGTGTCCAATGTGGCGGGAGTCAACCACTTCCCTGGGGAGATTATTCCAATGGTTGACTGTTCTCTTTGTGAAAAATTTTCCTCTCACATTCAACCGGAATCTTCTCAGGATTAACTTGTACGCATTACTCCTCACCTTTTCCATGTGACTCCTTGTGAAAAGGGAGTCTCCATCTTCTTTGTAGCCACCCTTTATATATACTATTCTATATTATATAACTGACTCTCAGAGAAAGGAAAGCTGTAGCCTTTCCCTCTTTGCCAAAGTTAATAAGACACTGTGGCTCTGCAGTTACTTCTCCAGCATTTCTAAACAAGGTTCCAGCATGCAGCTACATTAGTAATGGGACCTTTCTCTTTCACAGTAGGAACCTAATCACCCATCATGAACAGCATCCCAGCTTCTTCTGATTTAACAGTTCTTCTGGTTAGAGAGAAAATGTAATGGGACTTCTGCTGCATAAAGAGAAGACTCCAGCAAGCTACACAGCCCAAGGTCACATTCAGATTCCTTCAGGGAAGGAAATATTCCTGTAGTTGTCAGCTAAATAAAGGAAATGGGAAAGGTCTCCTTTGTGTTTTGCTGAAGAAGAGAAGACAGTGGGAACAAAGCCAGATCCCTAGGTATACAGCTGATATAATGTATCTCCAAAACACCCATGAAAAGCAGCAAAGATCCATCTCCTTGGGGCTGAGATTAAATACATCACGTTCTGCATCTTTCACAGGCATGTAATTCTGAAGAATTTAATCAAAGGCAATATATCTTATAAGTAGAAACTGCATTAGTACAATTACGTATGACAATTATTGTTCCTACAAATTGATATTATGACATTACATTTTAATAAAGCCATATGACAGGTATCCTCTACTTATCTCTCACTTACACCCACTTCCCTTCTATAGTGTGGAGGCAGAAAATTTTCCCAAATTAGTTTAAAAAATTGGAGGGGGAGAGGATTTCTTTTTATTTCCTTCACTGTAATTCAAACATCAGAGCTCACTGTCACTCATCTTAGACGACCCGGGAAACCAGTCTGCTCAAAAGCAATCTGCTTTCACTCTTTGAAAAAGAGGTACAATTTTGCTTGTTTTGCCTCACTAATCGTCAATTTTGCAAGTGATAGAGTCTGAGAAGTTTAATAAATTTTATTTCTGAATTCTGTTTATATCCACACAGTGTCTACTATATTCTCACATTTTCCTCATTTAAACTATTTTGTCTGTGATCCAGAATAGACGGAATAGTGCCAGAGGTCTGAAAAGTGAGATAGGGAACAAAAAGGTTCCTCAAATCTTTCCATTTTGATATTTTAACTTTAACATACTCTGTGAACTGCTGGGCTTGCAGTAAAAGCTTATAAGCAAAGAACAGGTGCCTCAGCCTTTCAAACCAGATTAGCCAGTTCTGTATCTTGTTCATGGATGTGCCATACAAAGGAAAGCCTGAAATGCCAGCATTGCCTGAAGAATAGGAAGACATTTAGCTACATACGTGATGTTATCAGGATACGTTCATGATGTTTTCAGTAACATTATTCTTTCCAATATTCCTCTAGCTGAAAGCAAGGATTACAAGCCTAACATTTCAAATGCCCCTGATAATTTTGTACCCTGTATTTTGGAAGCCATCTGGATGACCTTAGTGAAAAACAAGACACTCAAAGGCTGAAGAGCAGGTTTTTCCTAAAAGTGTGTTTCTAGAACAACAGAACTGATTGGACTCTGGTTGGTACAAGTGAGTATTTGGGTCATAGTTTCTTTGCCAAAGGGCGCATGGTCCCCTCACTTGGCTTCAGGGGTGGGGCAGGGGGCAAGTAAGCATTTGGGTACTGTCACGATCCACTGTTGGGTTGAACAATGTGGCAGAGGTTAAACCCCCTTGCTTTCCAACCAACCTCAGATAATTCTGGGGGGTTGGGGGCAGCTGGGCTTAACTTCTGATTAACTCCAATGTTTTATCGTGACTAGGTTCCTTTCACATTCTCGGGAACAGAATTAAGACTTAAAACAGAGTCAAGTGCCAAGTCACTTTATTTGGCCAACAACAAATACAGGAGAGAAAAGCAGAGAAAGAGAGGAAAAGTGAGAAAAGGAAAGCACAGAAGTGTTATAGCTACCACCACAGGTCTACATGCGGTCTGTGTGGCCAGTGCGGTCGATGCAGTCCATGTGGCCCGAGCAGTCCGTGCGCCTGATGGATCTTCAAATCCGGTGGAGGGTGAATGTAGTTAAATAGGCTTCAGTAGTTAAACTTGCCTGCCACCAATGTTGAGACAAGTTTCTAGTCCCTTACAGGTACGAAGTCTTAGAGATGCAAGTCTTGTACTGTAGCCTTGAACATGTGTCAGACATCTGTTATGCTCAGAATGGGGATTAAAAAAGGCATTGGGCTGAAATTCTATGTATCATTATTTATTAGAGACTGAGATAGGACCACATCCTGTGGTTGCTAGACCAGCAGATGCAGGATTCTTGGATCTAGAGATCACAGAAATGCTTTGGCAAATTCAAGGTTTGTAACTCTTCTTTTCCTTTAAAAAGATCACTGATTAACTCTACTGATTTTAGTGTTGTTCTTAGCTTGACCTGTTGTAAATGAGAAAAGAATCAAATCCAGACATTTCCACAAACAACAGTTCTTGTGATGATAGCTGCAATATTTTGTCAGAGTTCAGGTCAGCAGAGAAGAAGCCAAATAACTGGAACTGAAACATGGTAAGGAATAAAAACATCATAAATTTTCAAACACAGTAAGAGCAAGAAATTTATCAGAGACCCTGCAGAGACAATAGATGATGAAGCTACAACAGAAAGGCTCAGAAAAAAATTAAGCCATAGCAGAAAAACTAAGTGTGTTTTGTAACTGCATTTGCTGTGCGGGGGGGGAAAAAAAAGATGATATGCTGGTACCCATCAGAACACTTTTTTATGGTAAGCATGTGGAAGATCTGTCTCAACTCATAGTGTCAATAGAAGTAGTTATGGAAGTAGTTATGGAGTGAAAAAAGAAAGAGCGGTAACAACTGGACAGGACAAGATGGGAGGAACTCATGATTTCTAAAGGTACTTTCAAGGATAAAATAGCCAAACCACTAAATCTCTTAAAACTGCCTCATGACCAGAAAAGTGGCAACATTTTTTACAAAGGCTGTCAAAAGAGATTTGAGGATCTACAAGCAAATGATCTCAACATCTACACTGGGGACATTGTTAACAACTCTTCCAAATAATAGAATTAGCAGGTACAAAGTGGGGAAGATCAACACAGCCTTCCTAGAGGTCAAGCATCACAAATCTGCTGGAACTCTCTCATTATACTTTTAATAAACATGTGGACAAAGAAGATGGTGTGGTATGTAGTATGCTCCCATGGCCCCCCCTACCCCCCCCCCAACCCCAATAGCCAAGGACTATTGTGCAATGTGCCCACCTCATCACAGTGAAGAAACTAAAACCTGTGGTCAGTGTGCAAATATGACGATGAGCGAATCATCTTACCCCCATTAATAGTGAGCAGCCCAAGAGCCCTTGGAGCTCTCCTGCATGGCAGCGGGCTGCATGCCAGGATCTCCCCTTGAGCAGGGACACCTCTCAAGGTTACTCCTCGAGGCTGAGAGATTCCTTACTGCAACAGATTCGCAGTAAGTGGCTAACAGCATACTGAGCTCTGAAACCTTAGCTAAGTGATATAAAGGATTGATTGTGCATGTATAATCCTTTAGACATAAACCGTTGACCAAGTCTGGGACTAGGATTGGATCCAGCTGCACCTAGACCCCTCTCTAAGGAAGGAGTTTAGAAAGCAACAAGATCTTTTCTGAACCTCATGACTCAATGGGAGGGTCTCCCTGACAGTTTTGCCTGACACTGTCCTCTATGCAGTAAATAACCAAGTGTACCTCACCATCAAATCTTATAAACTACTGTTGCATTTACCATCAAACTTTGTTAACTCACTGTTTTACATCAATAAACTGTATTTTTTGCCTCCCTCTCACTCCATCAATGACAGATGCATTTGATATAATCTACTTTCATGTCCAAAACACATCTGGCAGGGCTTACTGAGACACTCTTAAAGAAGCAAACTAAAATGGACAAGAGGTCCTCACATGGCTACATGGCTAGAAAACAAAGGGTAAGAATATTTACTTGGTTTTCATGTTGTGGGAGGTCTCTATGGAGCACTGCTTGGGGCCACACTGTTCACCATATCTATAAAGAGACAGATAATGTGCATAAGGATGTCGAGTTTGTTACCAATGCCAAGCTGTGCAAGGTAATAGAGGTGCCAGCTGACTGAGAGAGAAAATGACAGATCAAGCTCAGTACAGGTAAATCTAAAATGATACAGAGGATGAAAATTGTAATTGCATGTTTAAGATGCTGGGCTCTGAGCTGGCAATTGCCACTCAGGAATGAGGCCATAGGGTAATTCCATGAAACAACTTGATAACATTGTAAGAAATACAAAACATTATTTTGAAAGTACTGGAAGACAAAAAAATATCATGGGTCACTGTACAGGCAGCTACATCTGCAATGCTGCAGGAAATTCTTACTCCTCCATAGCAAAATTATAAGAAAAAGCGTCATTAAATGCTGTTCATTTCTTACATTCTGACCTAAGCATCTGTTGTTGAACCCTCTTAGGGTTAGTAGGGCGTCACGGGCCTATTATGATCTAATGAATATTACTTTTATTCTTTCATATCTTACAGTTTTTATATTTAAGAAAATTTGTTCTTCCTACTGTTGTAACATAATACTTCAAATCCAGTAAGCAGTGTAAGAGGAACACTTCCAGTCCTAGTGACTGGTGAGACCGTGATTTCAGTCTTACCACAAATCCTTTCAACCTAGCAGAGCTTTTTGTGTATATATAAGCTTGAACAAACAAAATAGTAGAATTTAGAAAGGAAGATGGATGACTCTTGTTTTTACACCAGTTCACATTTGCTCCTGACAGTACAGTTTCTCACTGGTTTTTTTTTTTTTACTGTCTAATTCCTAAGAGACATTTTTCCATGGTTAATATATCATTTCCCAGAGGTTGTGTCACTGCAATTTCCAAGCCCTGTGTGTGGTAAAGACATCTGTGAAAATTAGAAACACCCATCCCAAAATGCAATCTTAAGTTAGGCAAAATTCCCTTTAGAATAAATGGGAATTGCCCTTCTTGAAAAAAAGCCAGAGGCCTGTAGATGCAAGTGGAGGAAGAACTTGAATTGCTTTAGAAAATGATGAAGTAAGAGCAAGTGTTTTTCAGCACACTATGTACCAGAGCTGCAATCTGATCATTATACCCACTCAGTCCCCTGGAACACAGTACAGTCTATTATTTCACAAATAATCAGGTGGTCTCATTCTGAACAGTGTGATTTCTCCTAAACACAGTTAGAATGTTTCATAATGAACTGTATGATTTCCTCTTGTTTCTCTCTAATGCAAAGCAGCATCTTAATTTGACACTTCGGGATGCCACAAGTAAAACTTAAGAAAAATATGCAAGAACAGGGGGTGACTAAATACCCTTTACCACTAAATAAGCACACAAAAACCTGACTCATATAGAGTACAGGCTGCCAGGACCCTAAATAGACAAGAAGATGCTCCCAACACCGTATCTCCATGTTTTAGAGAAGCATAAGGACAGAGAGGACCACATACTTATTGGAGGACATTGGTGAGAAATGCTGTTGCCTGAAAGTTGCAATAGAGTAGGGAAGGGAAGGGAAGGGAAGGGAAGGGAAGGGAAGGGAAGGGAAGGGAAGGGAAGGGAAGGGAAAAGGGATTACAAAAACCTCCTCGCATATATAGAACTGTTCAATCACATTTAACCAAAGCTTGATAATTGAGTAAACCAACCAAAAATTTCCCTGAAAATTACAATTGGAATATGGCATTAATCTGTTTATAGGCACAGAGGCAAGAGGCTACCACACCGTCACTCTGGGTGAGATGGATTGACTTAGTCATGGGGTAAATTGTGGTGGTGCATCCTCCCCCCCAAACTTTTTCTCTCTTTGACCACTTTATGTCCTTCGGAATTCCTGGCAGACCGCGGCCTTTGTGTAGTGAGTTGGTCAATTAGGTACTCCTTAATTGTATCAAACTCCTACCTGGCTGAGGCAGGGAGCAAGAATGGGAACAAACAGTTATCCCCCAATAGCCTTGAAATGTACTTTTCTGAATCCTAGCCCGAGTGGCGTGGTACCATAGTTACCAGAATTCCAGTGATTACTGATGCAAACTGTGGCTTGGATTAAAATTTACTGACGTCTAAAGGTATTCATCTCACGATCCTATAAAACAGCGGTCCTAAGTGAAGCCCTCTGAGCTCTCCTGGACTGCAGTGGGCTGCAACCACCATCTCCCTTTGAGGGGGACACCTCTTAGAGCTAGCAAACTCTTGAAGTTTCCTAAAATCGGGGGTCCATTGCCAAAGACCGACAGTGGAGCTTGGGCTGAAACACTTCACTTCTTGAGGCTCAACCCTCACCTGTTGAGAAATGCCAAAACATTCAACATGAATATTTCATTGAACTCAAGGGGGATTTTTGAGAGGTACACCTTTATATATGTGTGTGTATAGATATACATATTCATATCTTTGTGTGTGTATGCATGTGTAAATTGATTTAAGTAGTCTGTAGATGTATCATTTATTTACAAAGTGAGTCTTATACTGCTGCTAGATATATATTTATATTATCCTTAGATGTAAACCGTTTACCAAGTCTGAGACTAAGATTGGACCTAGCACACCTAGACTCCTCTCTGAAAAGGAGTTTAGAAAGCAAGGGGGTCTATTCTGAACCTCATGACTCAACGGGAGGGTCCTCCTTATCCCCTGCATCCATGATCTCTCTGTGAATCATTCTAACCCAAGTGTTACTTGATTTTCCTTTGCGTACTTCTTCCATGTAGTAATAGAGTGAACTTTGCCACCTTTGAATCTTTAACTAAGTTGCTGGTTTGATTCATTTTGTCTAACCACTTTGTTATTCAACTGATGATTGACTGTTATTAAAATATCACAATCAAATCCTGCGATTCTAAACTGCTACTAAATCAAACTGTGTAAAGTCACTCATTCCCAACAAATTAATATAGTCGGCAGGATTCACAAATTAGAGTTCACAACAAAAGGAAAAGAAGGGAAGGATAATTTAGGTTAGAAAAGACCTTTAATATCAAGTCCAACCATAAACCCAACACTGCCAACTCCACCAATAAACCATGTCCTTAAGCACCACATCTACACATCTTTTAAATACCTCCAGGGATGAGGACTCAACCACTTCCCCGGGCAGCGCCTTCCAATGCTTGACAACCCTTTTGGTGAAGAAATTTATCCTAATGTCCAATCTAAGCCTCCGCTGGCACAACTTGAGGCCATTTCCCCTCATCCTATCACTTCTTACTTGGGAGAAGAGGCTGACACCCACCTTGCTACAACCTCCTGTCAGTCAGTTGTAGAGGGCAATAAGGTCTCCCCTCAGCCTCCTTTTCTCCAGGCTAAACAACCCCAATTCCTTCAGCTGCTCCTCATAAGACTTGTGCTCCAGACCCCTCACCAGCTTTGTTGCCCTTCTTTGGACATACAAGAAGGAGGGGAAACTGGTTTATGTCCTGATGGTCATGCAATGACAGAAGGAAAATGCAGGTGCCAGCAGTAAGTATATAAAAAATTTAAATGGCCAGCTAGTTTTCTTGATTTCAAGATCTTCTCTTTCAGCTTTTAGACATGTCTTTTAGTCCCTTTTCAAAGGCTGCCTCATGAAGGGAAGGCTGCCACCCTCCATCTCAGACCCTTCAGGATCTCTGATAAACTTCATAAAGCACAGATATGACCAAAAGGCTGCTTGCCAAAATCCGGACAGAAGAGTGTCTATCCCAGCAACTCAGCCAACTGAGACAGAAAAAGGAAGGCGAGCACCCTATAAACATAAAACTTGAACATGAACTAGTATCCCCATATCTTCCCTGAGGAGCCTGGGCCTGTTCCCAGCTGCCACCATTGCCCAGGCATGACCTGCAAGATGTGAGTCCCAAAGCCCTCTCAAGACTGCACCTATGGGTAGCTGGCTTTGGAGGTAGAAAGTCTTTGGTTTGAACAGACTTGGGGTTTTTTTTCTCAAGTATACATCTGACTAAGTGCCACAAAAAGTCTTATTTGCTCACTTCCCCTCAAGAACATCATGGCAAAAGTAGTATGAGTTCCCACCTCCATAAGGTGTTGATCTGAAGAACACCCAGACCAGGCTTTTTCTCTCCATTCAGCACAGAAACCCAAGTGTGAATGTAAACAGACCCAGGACAGGGCATTTCTGGTTTATTAACGTTACTGGTGACAAGAGGAGGTGGACTGACTCTGGCAGTCCATCTTGTCATGGTTTAACCCCAGATGGCAACTAAGACCCACACAGCCACTCACTCACTCACTCCCCCCACCCCGGTGGGATGGGGGAAAGAATTGGAAGGGTAAAAGTGAGGAAACTCATCGGTTGAGATGAAGACAGTTTAATAGGGAAAGCTAAGGCTGCACATGAAAGCAAAGCAAAGCAAGGAATTCGTTCACTCCTTCCGATGGGCAGGCAGGGGTTCAGCCATCTCCAGGAAAGCAGGGCTCCATCATGCTTAACGGTAACTTGGGAAGACAAATGCCATCACTCCAAACAACCCCCCCCTTCCTTCTTCTATCCCCAGTTTATGTACTGAGCATGACACCATATGGTCTGGAATAGCCCTTGGGCCAGTTGGGGTCAGCTGTCCTGGCTGTGCCCCCTCCCAGCTTCTTGTGCACCAGGCAGAGCAGGGGAAGCTGAAAAGTCCTTGGCTGGTGTAAGCACTACTTAGCAACAACTAAAACATCAGTGAGTTATTGACATTCTTCTCATGCTAAATCCAAACCACAGCACTATGCCAGCTACTGGGAAGAAAATTAACTCTGTCCCAGCTGAAACCAGGACACTTGTGGCAGGCTAGGGCATGCTGTACCAAATTCCTGATGAGTACTTACACACCACAACAGGCATTGCCAGGCCTAAGACTGGGACCTCACACTGCACTGGCTTGGTGACATGCGGCCATGCATGTGATGAGAAAGGGGCAAAAGACCTAAGCACACACTGGTTGCAACTACATACTGAAAGACCAAACTACTTCATCTAAATATGCATGGTACTGGCAAAGGCTATCCAAACATGTCAGGACCACCCTGGGCTCTGATTTTGTTAGTCACGAGGCACATTTTGGCCATATGGCAACTCCACCTCAGACATCCCACTGGTGATATCAGATGTGCCATACGTACACACTGGCTGAAGGGTATATACATGGGCTGAAGGGTAAGCCTGGGTGCTTTGGATTGGGCGTTCACAGTAAACAGCTCATGATGTTGTCAAGCACACTCCCAGAGCAAGGCACTATGGATGCTCAGGGAATGGGACCATGGCAGCACATAACCAACATGGTCAGTAGAAAACAGGCCTCCAGTTCATCATTTTAGTCTTTTTACTTTTTGACAGTTTTATTTCAAAAAAAAATACAGATTTTCAGCAATCTTCTCTCTCTTTTATAGGTAATTGAAACACGAAGCTGAAGTAATAGGTGTTACTCGGAGAAATTCAGAGCAGATTCCACAGCATCTGAAATCCCTTGTGTAGTTCTTTGTTCTTTGCTTTGAACCTTTTTCCTCATTACAGATTGAATTTCAGTCTTTAGAGGGTTGACAGGTAATATATATTTTTAACATGTGTCCATGGCAACATTTATTTCATTAAAACACACTGTATATGCCACACTGGCAAAAAATTGTCAGTACCTAAACTAATTCCAAAAATAATAACTACACCTTTCCACATTGTCAACAAAGAGATCACTATCAACATCCCCAGCCTCAGATAATTACTCAGTCCACTCTTGAACTTAATTTTGGTCTGAAATGAACCTCTTCCAGGAAACATCTGAGTGACTGTAAAGCTTGTACCACTAAAGAGTCAGCAAAACAAATCTGTAGTGAAGTAAGAAATGAAGTGACTATGAGACCAGAGAACTCTGTCTACCAAGGATCTCAGATCCAGATTTCAAAAGCAGCATCAAATGTCTTTTAACAAAAGCAGCATGGCTCAGTTCAGCCTTCTCACACATTTATGCAGTTGGAATAAATGGCCTCTTCAGTGCTTTACAGATTAATACTTACTTTCTTGGGCTATTTCTATGATACCAGTGGGATTTACAATGCCTCTAGTGATGGCCTCATTCTCATCTAAATGAAGGATAATTGCATATGATGATCGCAGAATGTGTTTCCTTCATTTACTGCCTTATTTTTTGGATCCTTCTCAAACATTGCATGGCCCAATGCTCCCCTCCAAGTTAACTCAGCCAGGGAAGGACTTTATTGTACACAGTATATACAGTACTAATATATTGACAATGCTTCTAAGTCCTGCCTAAATACATGCTGTCTCCCACATTCCTGTAGGAGCATGTGTTACATTTTTCCTGTTCCCAGCAGCAGAGTGGCTTCCTTGCCAGGTGAATATGAAGTCATAGAACCATAGAATCGTAGAATCGTTTAGGTTGGAAAAAATCTTTAAGATCATCAAGCCCAACCGTTAACCTAACACTGCCATCCCACCACTAAACCATGTCCCTAAGCACCTCGTCTACCTGTCTTTTGAATACCTCCAGGGACGGGGACTCAACCACTTCCCTGGGCAGCCCCTTCCAATGCTTGACAACCCTTTCTGTGAAAAAAATTTATCCTAATGTCCAAAATTTTTCCTAATGTCCAAGTCAATATTCTGCTTCTTGTTGGGAAGATTCAGCACAAATCATCAAATCTCTGGCAGAACACTTCAATTGAAATTGATTAATTCATGTCCTGGACAGAACTCTAGAAAACATTTTGTAAGGCATAACCCTTCAACCTCACCAGAAACCGGATACCCTAGTAAATAAATCCTATCTGTGTTAGACTTCAGCACCTGTGGCATCTCAGACACTAGAAAGTTGTCTAGCATCATCTTGAAAAGCATATTAATCTTCACTTGGATATTAATGAGGTTGTAGAGGTCTCATGTATAATTCCAGCCCATGCCTCCAAGATAAATGTGTGTGAAGCAGTTCAGTCATCAAGAAGAGATGATTAAAGATACTCACTAATTCTATCTGCCTCACACCCAAAAAACCCTACACTTTATTAACGAGTGCACCACTGGAAAATTTGTTATCAATGTTCTTATTATGCAAAGGTCACAGAATGCATTAGCATTTGCAATACAGCAGTTTTCCTAGCGGTTGTGCAAGTCAGTCACTTGCCAGACAAGCTACCGTATAAAAAACCCATCATCTTATATCCACTCCTGCCCAGGCTCAGAGCAGGATCTATCAGAAGTCAAGAATTTCATGAGCATTGAGAAGTCAGTATTATCTATATTGCTCACATCTCTTCCATGACACCCGTTTCCTATAAAACATCTGCCTAGAGAGATCTGAAAAGCAGCACAGTTGAAAGCACCTAGCTGCCAGCATGTCTCAGCAAGTTTCTTATATGTTTGTTTTCATGATGTGATTTTATGCCTGCCACTAAGTTCTCAAATAAATGTCAATGCCATTCCCAAAGCAGCAGAAACTCTGCTCAGAGGACAAATGGGGAAGGAAAACACAACAACTTTTTTTTACAGTTACCAATCTTTACAGAACTCTGAGGTCAAAGGATGACATTCAGATCTTCATAATGAATGTGACATTTTCACAGTTACGTTATCTTCTCTAAATGCCGGAACAGAGTACTCCAGCCACAATACATCAGTGCACTCAGAGGGGATCCGGTCTTCCATTCCCTTACATCAGTTTTATACCAGTCTGACTTCACTTACATTAACAGAACTGTAAAATATGGAATAAATTTAAAAAAAAAAATTAAAAAGAGGAATACAGCAGAGAGATGGCGCCAATAATGATTTCTGAATTTCTGTGGGGAACATTTCCCTAAGTAAGGTATCTTGGACATTGTAACAGTTGTAAAAATGAATATATTTTAGGAAGAAATCAACTCAGCCGTTCTCTAATATTTCAGACAGCACAATGTCTGGGGCTTTTCTCAGATGTAAACCAAAACTGACATTCTCCCTGGTGTTTGGTACCTCTGTAAATGACCCTGAAAATTTGAACTAGACTTGAAAAGGGACATTTACAAACTAGTAAGCAGAAAACGAAAAGAGCAAGCCGAAAAGAAAGAATCAACCCCCAAAATACTGGTGCCTATCCTTCACCACAAACCACTCCAGTAACTTTAGCCTTTTTGCTCAGAATAATGGTTGAAAATATCAGATATCGGCACATGGACAGTTAGAGCAGCTATACTGCTAAGACCATCTGTCCTATCACTTTTTGGTACACGTGCAAAACCTCTCGGTGAAGCTAACACAATCTCTGGCTCCTTATCTCTATTTGTTTGTCTTTGGCACGTCACAGTATTAGATTCAGAACCTGTAGTACAAGAAGAAGGAAAAATAAGGGAGCACTTAAATTTTACATCTCTGCTTGATTCCCCCCATGCTCTCATAATGATGTTCATACTCTCATAATGGTATTATTCCTTTAAGTACCTTTTCAATGGTGTAATTAAATAAATACATACATACATACATACATAGCTTTGACAAACTCGTGCATCTGCAAACTTCAGTGAAAAAAATAATTAGTGTAATTTGGCAGCTGAGAAACTTTACTTTAGAAATCAGAGAAAATGGCAAGGGTGTGGCAGGGTAACCAACTGAATATGAGCTGAGAGTGCTTTAATTTTAGCTGAGAGCAATTTAATTTTAGCTGAGAGCAAAAACGCAACCTTACAACATTGACAGACACTGTGCAGTAGAAGTAGTGAAGTGGTAATCATCCAGTACATGGCATTTTGTCCGGTCCTCATGTCACAGAAACAAAGGTTCAGAAAGCTGTTCAAACAACAGTGGCACATCCAGATACAGCTTTGTTACCAAAGAATTAAAAGCATGGTCTACGCAGTTTCTCTAATGGAAGGCAAGCACAGAGCTTGATCAGTCTCTAGATATCTACACAGCAGAGAAATTTTTGAAAGTAGGTGGATCTTTAAGCTAGCAGAGGAAAGACATGAGATTCAATATGTGGATATGGAAAATGGAGACTTTGGCCTAAAAATAGGTGGAAACAGTTAACAAGGAATTTAAAAACTTTCTTACAGATGTGATGAGTTTTCTTTAATTTACAGTCTTTAAAGCAAAACTAGCTGCAGGCCTAAAGGCTATTAACACTCTTGGCAATTAACAGCCAGGACAAAAGACAGTGAAGAACAGTAAGAATGATTTTTTCATAAATAACTAGCTTCTTTAATTCAGCACGTGTTGAAATCATGGTCACCGTAACTGGTAACAAAAGTTACAAGGCATAAAAATTATTGCAAGAAATTTCAAAGCCACAGTATTATGGTTACATGTGTTGACCTAGAACATATTTGGAACAGTTTGACTTCAGTTGACTCCTCTCCCGAAGCCAGTGGTTTTTCACCATTTAAAGAAAATCACAGATTTCAAGTGTGTTTCCCACATGCAGCTGCTCAAACATGTTTTTCCTGTGATGTTAACCACTAGCATTAGAATATAAGTAGTCACATTATGTACAGAGAACAAGTAAGAAGAAAATGTTCATTTTCAGATGAGGCAATGGAGCAAATAAGAAGAGGAAGAATCTCCAACCAAGTTCATCCTGGTCTGATACAAAGCCTCACCTATCCAACG
>NW_009258651.1:888634-907327 GCF_000687185.1 Egretta garzetta
CCAGGGAAGCAAGAGCTGTGGGCAGTAACTTCTTGCTTCCTTAAATAAAGTCCATTTCCCTTGTACAATGAGCCTGATCTGTTCAAATGAGTTCTGCTCAGGACAACTGGTAGTTCTAATAGATGATGCCTTATATTAGCATGATACCAAGATGTAAGCATTGCGTATTCTTTATCTTGTATAGTATCTTAATCCTTGACTTTAAAATTCTTTTCTTTAAAAAGATTAAGTTACTCCTATCTGCAATTCAATATACAGTGATGAACACAGAAATAAAAATACAAAGAACTCATAAGCACAATATTTATAAAAATGCTTTAATAAATAATTTCCTAACATATTAGCCATTTAGATCTTAACGGTATTATTTTGAAATGTTTGGATCACTGGCAGGTACGTAACCTCATACAGTTCTAGCGTTCTCTTCAGAAACCCCTTTTGCATCACTTGTTAGTGAAAAGAAGAGACAGGAACATACAATGCCTTCCAAGCACAGTTTTTTAAATATTTTATATGATGAAGTGAATAGCTCTGCATAAAGATTTTTTTTTTTTCCTCATGCATTTTCTATTTCCCATACTGTTCATCTCTCTCATCATTTTAAGATATCCACTCCAGCACCCTGGGAGGAACTGTCTCTCATACCAAATGGCAAAATTGCAGATCCAGTTTAGTCTTTCACCAGTGCAACACTAAGAGTGTTGCTAGGAGTGAGCTCTTGCTAACATGATTACATATTGTTGCTTGGCCTTGCGCAGTTGTGTATGAATTCAGTAAAACTCATGTGTTAGACTGTCCTCATCGTAGATGCTAACACTCAACCAGCTCATTACCCAATTTACCATTTTGATAAAAGATTTTGTTCTAAATTCTCAAGTGCATGGGGAACACTTTCAAAATGTTGCATATTAAGGTTGCAAGAGACCACAGACAGTGGCCCACTGAGAAGGCTGCTATGAGATATCTCACTATGCACACGAATCCAGTGCTCTTCACAAATCAGCTACAGTTAAACTGCTAGAGGCAAATCCCCTGCTGGCTTTCAGAGAGGCAACTTCACATCAGAAGGACAAGAATCTGCTCCCACTGGATTGTCTTCTGTACAGCCTTGATCTGACAATATTTCGTATACCTTTGTGCATTGCACACTTTTCTAAAGGGCAGTTCTTAGTTCCTGAGCGGCTGGTAGCCTCTGGCAGACCCAGTGTTTCAAGAACTTTTTCACCTTCATACAGTACAAAGTATGCTACTCCATTTGGAATGAACTTCTTTATGCTTCTACAGTTACTACTTAATGTTGCCTGCCTGACATTACAAGGATTTATACTGAATCTTCTGTTTATTTACTTTTCTTCCTGAACCTTCTCTCTCTCAGCCCTGTGTTCATTTTTTTATCATGAATAAAACATTTCACGCGAGTTATGCCAGATAACAACAGATATTACAGAGAATAAAATATAGGAAATCTCTTAGTAGAACAAGAAAAATTAATCCAAAACTTTTTGGCAATAACAGTGGTCTTCTCCTTAACCCAGTCCATCCTTGCATAGAATTATAGAATGTTTGGGGTTGGAAGGGACCTTTAGAGGTCATCTAGCCCAACATGCTTGATATTGTCACAGTAAAGGTAATTTTCTTCTGTTTTTTAAATGAAAAATCCATGTTAAAGATTATATTAGATTAGATTGTTAGCTGGTACATTTTTAATGTCTATGAGAGAATGCATTTACAAAAATCCATCTCCTGTGCATTGGTTCCCTCTCCTGAAATGAGCTGAGTGCTGTAAGCCCTCTGCCACAGTGTGCAGCAACATAACACTTTAAACAAGCTCCCAGAGGCAAGGCTGTCAAAGGGACAATCTTTCAAAAGCTTCTGACTTTTGTTTCTCCAGAGATGTAGTAGCACAGCTTCTTTTCAGAGTTTTTTAAAATAAAGATGTTAAAGGACAAAAAAGAAGTGGATTAATTCTCAGTGCTAGTCCCCCCTAACTTATTCTACCTCCCAGTTAGCCTAAAAAGTCTTCTTTTCACAATGGTCCTCTCCAGAATTCTTAGGGTATGCAGCGCACCTTCCTGCATTACAAGAGCATACCGAGTACCTCCTATGAGAGCCCCACCTGTGCATGCTCTCCCCTTCTCTCCATGACAGCAGGCCAGCCTTCGTGCTCAGTCCAAGCAGCAGAGCTCCCACCAGGAAGGCTATTGCAGTGGAGATGTTGAGAGATGCTTTCTGACCTTCTCCACATAGACACAGCAAGAGAGTTACTCCCACCCTCCCATGTCCCTTGTGATGGAAATACCCATCTGCGTGAACTCCATGACACATGAGAAAGCTGTGCTCCCTGCACACTCTTCATCTTTCTAATTCACAGCTCAGCAGACTAATGAAGGGGCAGGGGGAGCAGAAAGGGGAGTGGAGGTAATGCTCTTAGTGCTCCGTGGCTCAGCAGGACATTGGGTTACCACCTCTGTGTCTGTTTTTGGCTGTCATATACGTACCTCACCCTCTTGTCAATGCAATGCAGGCAAAGTTTTTCATGGCAAACACTTCTATTCCCAGTTCCTCTGATTCTGTAGTTTATGCTAGTTAAACCTCTTTCTCCAAAGCTGCCTCTATGGACATTTTAATGTCATGAGTGGACTGTATTAATGTTGAAGCGCAGTGTTTGAACACACGCTCAATCTTGTTCTCACTTACACATGCACTTCTGCCTTTCTTGCCATTGGCCTCAAAGAGAGTTAGAACCAGCAGACATGGATACAAGGAGGGAGGTGAAGCAGGTCTGACATCACACCTGCAGCCCAACCCGTGACACCATAAACCGCCAGCTGAGACAATCACAGAATCACAGAATGGCAGGGGTTGGAAGGAACCTCCAGAGATCATCCAGTCCAACCCTCCTGCTAAAGCAGGTTCATCCAGAGCATGTTGCACAGGACATCGTCCAGGCGGGTTTTCAGTATCTCTGGAGAAGGAGACTCCACACATACCTGGGCAGCATGTTCCAGTGCTCTGTCACCCTCAAAGTAAAGAAGTTCTTCCTCATGCTCAACTGAAACCTCTTATGCTTCAGTTTGTGCCCACTGCCCCTTGTCCTGTCACTGGGCACCACTGAGAAGAGTCTAGCTCCGTCCACATGATATCCACCCTTAAGATATTTGTAAGTATTTATGAGATCAGTCATGCGGGGACAGATAGGGAAACCTAACATTTCGTGCAGAGCAAAATGGCCTGAACCACACAGGCCCACAAGAGCTGTGACTAAAGAACTGTGCCCAAGCTAAAGGCCAAATGAGTAGATTTAACTTCCACAGCCAGCCATGCACCTCCCACATAATGAACTGAACTTACTCAGAATCTGGCCTTTCTAGCATCATTTCTCTGTCTTGCTCTATTTCACACCTTTCTTATTTTTCTAATGTTTTTCTAAAGTTCAGGTAATATCAAAATTACCTGAAAGAACTGGAGTACTTTCTAACTCATTAAATTAAAAAAAACCCCACAAACAAAACCAAAACAGTACTTAGGAAACACTTGTCCTAAAATGTTCTTTGAAAAATAAGATAAGATTTGTATATTTCAAGTAGTCTAACATTATAAAGTTCCAAACTAGTGAAGAGAAAAGCAATAAATTCAGTTCATAATGGTAACTCATTTTAAAAAACAATATGAATGGCATCCAATATAACTCAAGTTAATCCTCAACCAGGTTCTTTCACACAAAAACAATCTTTACTTCAACTGGATCAGGACCAGCTACAAAGCTTTGTTATTTTTGGTAGTGATAGTAGTAACCATAGCAGTAAAAAAACAGTCTTCATAATTTAAATGGCATTTCAAGCAGTTTTAAAAGCACAGTTTATTTTTCACATTATTGCAAATTTATTAGTCATTCATTTTGTATTGTTTGAGGAAAGCTTTAAGGGTAGTTTTCTAAGACTGTAACTCACTATATGACCTAGATAGTGTTGTCAAAGTATGAATATGTTCTAATATTAGTCTTTGCATTGTATTAAATTCACATGGCTTTACAGAAAGGCTTTCGTATGTGTGACATGGCACAATATATTTACATAGCCATAGCCATAGATATATAAAGATCTCTAGAAATCCACCTATCACCTTTTTCTACATGTTAGCCTATCTCATGGTTGCAGAGACCCTTACAAGCATGAGGCAAGTTCACTCAACATTATCTGCCCAAGTACATGGTCATAAGTCCCCCTTTGCTGGATTATCTGCTTTAAAGCACATAAAAGTCATCCGGAATCAAAACTACCTCACCAATAAGCAGCCATATTAGAGGTTCAGATAGGGTTGGCACTGGAGTGAAAATAGCTCCATTAGGAGTTGAGTTGCACCATGGAGGGAAATGCTACCAAAAAAAAAAAAAAAAAAGACGGAAGCCTTTCAAAGACAGGAAAGGGAAAGTAGGAGCAGAGAGATAAAAGTGAACAAAATACAGCCGCAGCCTAGAGCAGATGGGATTTTCTTAGTGCATTGCAAATGTAAACAAAAGGCACTTAATATATCATAAGGACCTAAGTGTTTAGTTACCACAGAAAGTCACGTTCTCCCTCTGATCCCCATGCAACCTTCCTACCGATATCAGAGGCTAAGAGCTTTGTGCTTTGGGGAACAAACTGGCCTGATTTTATAGTCCTGGCTGCATGAACTATGTTACGCCAAATCAAATTGTGGCATTCATTATCACAACATGCCAGAGGAATTATATGCATAAATAGGTTTAAAATGATTAAACAGATTTATGCAGAGAAGATCTATCAATGACTATCAAACATGATTAATATTTAAGCTACTGACTGCAGAAGCTAGAAGGACAAACCAGAGGAAGGAGCAATCTGTACCTCTGCTGTTTCTCTATGCATCCACGATTTACCACTGCTTGACAGAATCCCAGATTCATTGAGATTTGAAGTGACCTCTGCGAGATCATCTACTCCAACCCCTCTGCTCAAAGCAGGGTCACCAGAACAGATTGTTCACAGATGGGTTTTTAATATCTTCAAGGAGAGAGACTCCACAGCCTCTCTGGGCAACCTTTTCCAGTGTTTGACCACCTTTACAGTAAGAAAGCTTTTCCTTATATTCAAACAGAATTCCCCATTTTTCCATTGGTGCGCATTGCCTCCTGTCCTGTCACTGGATACCACTGAGAAGCCTTTGGCTCCATCTTCTTTACTCCCTCCCATCGGGTATTTATAAACACTAATATGGACCCCTGAGTCTTCTCCAGGACAGTCTCAGCTCTCTAAGCCTCTCCTATACGGAAGATGCTTCGAGCCCTAAATCATCTCCATGGCCCTTCATGGACTCATTCCAGTATGTCCATCACACTCTAGTACTCCCCCTCCTTGTCTCCCCAGCCCGTGGTTCCAATCCGCTGCAGCTATCCTACCATGTTACTGTGATCACTGCCAGACTGTAATCCTGCAGCTACGTGCAGACCTGTAACTCCTCCTGTTTGCTCCCCATGCGGCACACACTAGCACACAGGCACTCCAGAGAGGTACTTGGGCAGGCTCACTTAGTGCTGTATCTCAATCTTTGGTCTCATCCTGTAAGGCTACCATCATGGTTAACCCCAGCTGTCAACTGAGCACCACACAGCCCGCAGGGGGATGGGGGAGAGAATCAGAAGGGTAAAAGTTAGAAAACTCGTGGGTTGAGATACAGTTTAATAATTTAAAAGTAAGTAATTAAGTAATTTAAAAGCAGTAGTAGTAGTAGTAGTAGTAGTAGTAATAATAATAATAATAATAATAATAAATGTAAGGAAGCGAGGAAAAAATAACAGAGAGAAAAATAAAGTCCAAGAAAGACAAGCCATGCAAATGAGAATTACTCACCACCAACCGACTGATGCCCAGCCAGTCCCTGAGCAGCAGCCACCCCACCAACCTCCCCCCAGTTTCATTGCTGAGCATGGTGTCATATGGTATGGGACATCCCTTCAGTTAGTGGGGGTCAGCTGTCCCAGCCATGCCCCCTCCCAACTTTTTGTGCACCCCCAGCCTACTCGCTGGTAGGGCAGTGTGAGGAGCAGAAAAGGCCTTGACATTCTGCCAAACAATAAAAGTACACTCAGTATCTTTCAGGTGACATGTGCCTTGTTATGGACTCCCATTTACTTTGTGACTTCTCAACTACCTAATTTCAAAATCCTTTCATAGAACATATATAGGCCCCACCTTAGTTGAGGACATCTATAAATGCAATGTCTGATGGAAGAAAGTGGCACGGTTGGTCTTGGGACATGACCTTTCCTCCTGAGAACATCTGAAAAAGGTTGCCACTCAGAGAATAGGTGGGTTAGCAGTCACAGAGCAGATACAGCAAGGGCAGGTGAGGATGTGTTACTTCTATACAGTAAAGCACTTGTCTTTCCCAGAAACCTATAGCACCATTAAACACCCAACCCTGAAGACTTCCTGCCTTTCTTTGAAATATCTAACTGTATTGCCTTTCATGAACATAGTGTATAATATCTATTACCTTCTATGTTTTTAGTAAGGCCAACTGTGACAGAACAAGAGGTAATGGGTTTAAACTAAACCAGGGTAGGTTTAGACTGGATATAAGGAAGAAATTCTTTACAATGAGGTTGGTGAAACACTGGAATGGGTTGCCCAGGGAGGTAGTGGAGGCCCCATCCCTGGAAACATTCAAGACCAGGTTGGACGAGGCTCTGAGCAACCTGATCTAGTTAGCGGTGTCCCTGCTCACTGCAGGGGGTTTGGACTAGATGACCTCTAGGGGTCCCTTCCTACCCAAAACATTCTATGATTCTGTGATTCTAATCTGATGATGGCAGAAAGAACTGATGGTAATCCATTCTGTAATCCAGTTCTGTAATCCAGTCCTGTATGATTAAAAAGCCACTCTTACTTTTGACGTAAGTTATCTACTCATGAAACTCCTCTTCTGATGCTCCTTACTCTTCTCAAATGAGTGCAACAAAATACATGTTTAGAGCAGCACTGTGTGAGAAGTTATTATGGAAAGTGTTACACCTACATGGCACAGTGCATTACCATCAAATCAGGGTTGAAGCAACAGCATGACTACATGTGTTCCTGTGGTGCTGCACTCAGTTCAACTGGCTCCACTGTTTAGCAAGGATCGCCAAGTTTGAATTAATGGGACCCTCAGGTTCACACAGCTTCTAGAATCTAAGCTAAACATCGTTTCCCAAATGGGAGAAGCCAAGGGGACTCCTTTGATACAAAAGCAGGTTCACACCAGAAGAAGATGCATAGAAGTGGCATTGCTTACTTCAAGGGTTTCAAGCTCAAGAGCTGACAAAACCCATCTCTTGAACTTTGTTTAAAAAGGTCTTCAAGTTGCTTTGTTTAAGTAGATCCAGGAAGGTAAACATTGAAAAATATAGAAACATATATAGCTGCATAGGAGCTGTCAAAAGCTTCTGTTCCCGTGCACCTATGGGCATTGGAATTGTTTTGTGAAAGCACTAATGCCACTGTCTTCTACCAGCCTTCTGGAAGTGTAGCACTTCTGAAAACCAGACATGTCTAAGTTATTTTTAACATGATAGATTAATTACATTATATTAGGTCACCTTGCCATTTAATGATCATTTTCACTTCATCCTTTGATGCAGAATATATATATCAAACTTTCCTTCTGGGCAGAAGCTCAGATGAGTATTAGCATTACAGTCACAGCAAGGAAAAAATAAATAAATAAAGGGGAATATCAGCTACATTTGGATTCTGAAGGGAATTACGAATATTACAAAGACACTGTATTATTCAGGCCCGGCACCTGGAACTGAGTAGCTCTGTTCCTCCTAATGATTAGGTAGGTGACCGAGGTAAGGTGTTTACAAATTCAGGTGGTCTTGGAGGGAAATCCTTCTATGAAGTTAGGTCCTTCATTCCCTCTAGTTTACTCTTTCCAACAACAGCTATTACAGACTGCCAAAGTCTTATTATTTATTATCAGCCACCTGCAGATCTCTCTGTTGTGGAAACAAACTGCCCCCCGCCCCCAAACCTAATTTTAAAGTATTACAGCTGATATACTTTATCCTAGGGAGAGAACAGACAGCAATATCCATCAGTCTTTAAATCCCCTTGTTTACTGTACCACTAGACTTTATGTAATGTTGTTTTTCTTCCTGAAATGCGTCTGCCAGTGATATGAAATGATTGCAATGTAATATCCTAAATGTTTTCATCGTGTGTAATTATTTATTTTCATGCCATTCTGAAATCCTAGGCAGATTGCCGACTTGATGATCATGTTTTCCCCCACAAAATACTTAACAGACAAGAGACAAAAGCCTTAGAAGGATCAGAAATAGAAATGTTTACATAACCTGCCACTTGAATCATCAGGAAGCAAATGCTACATCTTATTAGAAAAACACAAACAAGCTTTTCTTATCAACGGCTTTTTATTAATTGTATGCCGTAAACCTTTATCAATTAATTACAGTAATAACTACAAACAGAAATTACAATAAAACAAAGAAACAAAGGAAATTAGTCAAAGCCAAGCTGACCGGACTAATTCATACCATCTTTGTAAAACCTGGCAAAAGGCCGACATGTAATTTCAGTTAATAGTATTAATTTAATTGAATGCCTCTAGAACTGCAGTTATAGTAATTCAATTTATGCAATTTGCAAATAAATTTACAACATAGGCCCTAGTTTTTAAACTGGATGGAGAGAAACCAGTAACAGCATAACAAACCCTTCTATTTTTTAAAAAAGTACAATATTATGTGAATCTTTGAAAAGATAAAGTAAATTCTCATACCAGATGGACAGTTCTGAAGCCTGCCATCAGAGTGGATAAAAACACATGACTTCAGGAGCACGGGGATGGTCTCTTTAATACAGCAGCATGGAAAATGTACTTTTAGCTACTCTGCTAAAAGAAAGATACCCTAGAAGTATGCTCCCTGTGGTCAGATTATTTTACTGTTTGGGGTGAATTAATTTGACTTTGAAAAGTCAGTTGCTGGATGAGCACAAAATGAAACCTTTGCTTTTTTTCCTCGGGACTGAGATTTCAGGCACCCTTGGCACTTCTGCACACTTCTTCAGACTTTCAGTTGTAGTAAACAGTTGCACTTTGGTCTTTTCTCAGCCATGCTTGAAAGCACTAATAAATCCTCAACCCAGCACACAGCTAATGTGAGTGGACAGAATGCAGGAGAACTTGTACAGGTCGGAGAGAAAACTCTTCCAGATGCATTATTAGATAGCAGAATCATTTGGGCGGGTTTCATCTCAGCAAAAGGTTGTAATGCAGATGTCTCGATCTCAGCTAGTCTCTCTAAGATCTCTTTATAGTCAATGCAGAAAAATAGGCACTTGTAAGTATGATTCATTTGTTTTGCTTTAAACATCTCTGTGAGAATGCAAAGGCTGGTATTCTAAAAGTGCCTGTTCCTCCTCACTAATTACAAGAGGGTGGTCAGATGAATCACGTCCAGGTTGCAAAGATCTAGGAATCCATATGCTTATAAACTGACCCTTGAGGTGACACAGCAAATGCCTATTATGGTTGCAGACATGGTAATTCTTTATCACCAGTAGCTGGTATTCGCCACTTCTCTGGGTCCCATGTCATTCTTGTCAGCTTATTCACAAGTAATGGTTAGGCAAGTCAGTCTATTCACAAATAGGGCTAAACAAGGGCTGAAACTACACTCATGTAGTGTTTGCAGGGAACCAGCACCATCTGGAAAACGTTATTCTGCGTGGTCATTTCTGCTCAGAATTCTTCTGGCCCTGGCTTTCTTTATAGGGTGTCAGCCGGGTGACAGGAGGGAGAAGATTAAGTTAGCCAGACACAACATATTTTCAAACCTTTTCTTGTGATGTCTTTGGGAATATTCCAGGAAGAATCCAGTGAAGCCATACTGCTGTTTTGCCATATTCACTTCTTCCCAGCCTGAGACAACTGCTATGGTGGAGAGCAACATAACTGAACAGTATTCTTTCTAAGCTCTGGGACTCCTTTAGAAGCTGTACCTTTTAATAATACTACAGGAAACCTGGAAAATACAATGCTTTTATTAGCCTTAAGAATTAGTAAAACTTATGGGCTCTTATCAGTCCTAAGAAGAGCTTCTGCTGCTACATCAGCAGAAAACAAAAAGCATGGTAAATAAAACCAGGTAAAATTTTCAGCAGAGTATTTTGGGCAGGGATGAATACACTTTTTACCAAGCTTTCTCTCCTTAAGTCCTTTCTTCCCACCTACACTTTCACAAACACCATAGCTCTTTTCTTCTACATTCTCAAGTAATCTTCAAGTCCAAATCCAGAAACTTCTGAACCAACCTGTCTTAATGACATTCCTCAACTGCAAACTCCATACAGAAGGCCACCTGAGAGGGATGGTTGTTTAAAAGCATTTGACCAAAACAAAAAAAGAAATCAACATACACTTTCAAACTGACCTGTAGGCTCTTTCCTGGACCCATTAGCAACTCCAGCACATGAACACCTTAATTTGGGTTTCTAAACATGTGTCCAGGACTCTTGGACCTATGACCTGCTTGGAAAGACTGAAAACAACTGGCCAGGGGTGAACTGATCAACTCTGCCTGGAATGTGACTGAGCTCCCCTTTGTAAATACATGGAAATACACTCAGAGGCATTTCTAGCTTCTCTGATTCTATCCTAGTATTTTCCATTATTTTAATTGAAGTCTGCTTGAAAAGTTTGGATTTGTTTTTCTCCTTGTTCCAGCCACTGCTCTACTGCTCCAATCTGGCCGTGTATGTTGTTCAGTTTAGAAGAACAGGTTTCACATTTTCCATTTAGAACTCCAGTGATTCCTGGAATATATGTGATTTACAGGGAAGAGCTTCCACACATTATTTTCGCTTGACAAGTGTGACTGAAGAAATGGAGAAAGCAACATGGAGAAAAAATCCAGCAAAGCCCTTCCTTCACAGAAGACAAACAAGACAGTTGGAAATGCTTGAGCTTTTTGTCCCTTGATTAATGCATTTCATAAATTTTCATTAAATATTCTCTGAAATGATGCAAACTTGAGACACATTATAAGTATTCACAAACAAGCTTGTGTCTGAATTAAATAAGGTGCCAGAGTGCCTACCATAGGAAATGTAAGCCTGTTCTTTAACTGCTCTTCAAGATTCCCCAGTGCATTTCATCAGCAAGCTGTCAGACTTTATTGGAAGGATTGTATCTTCATGTGAAAGCATCTGTTTCCCATTCTCAACTCAAACACCGTCATCTTTGCTAAAGTTAACGTAACAGCCAAAATGCTGATTGGGATGTTTTCCCAACCAGGGAACACAGTAAAACTCAAAATGTATTTCAGTGATGCTATCAAATACATAAAGTGTACCTACTGAGTCACTGGTACCATAAATGGATTTAATGCATGTATAAGAAACTAATCACACACCTGAAATAAGTTTATCTGTGTAAAAATGTTATTGTATGTATACTGAATCACCTTGTGCCATGATTGAATTTACTTCTCAAAAAAGAGGTGCACTATATCACAATATTACTCTACAATATTAACTTTGTATTAGAACTTTTTTAGATTCTTGAGGTCAGAATCTACTAGCATGGAAATAAAAGCAAAAATATAGTGGTCCATACCAAGAGACAATTTGAGAAAAGTGACCTTATCTCTTACTGTGGCCATAAATGAATGTTTAAAGCAAACACAGAAAAATAGGCTGGTGTGGAACAGTGCTTCCCTTAGTAGACTCTTTTGCTATGAGCATTTAGAGACTAACAGAGCTATAATAGATCATGCGTGAATTACTCCTTTTTAACAGTTCTTCTGGTCTAATCCATGGACCATAAAACTGACTGATCATATATTAATACAATTATAATTCTGTAGGAAGTAATTTTTATTGTTAAATTATGGATTGTTTTCAAAAGTACTTCTTCTTGCTTAATTTAAGTCTGTCATTTTATCATTTCATCAGGTGCCTTCTGGTTCTTATGTTACTTAGAAGGAATGAACAACCATGCCCATCCATAATCTTACAGAAAACTCTACCGTATACTCTGTTCTTCAGCAACATCCATCCTAAGGGTTATAGCCCATGTAAGCCTCTTCTTATGGAAATCTCTGCATATTTCTAATCATTCACAGTGATTTTCACCTCTGCCTTCAAATGCAAAGAACAAAAGTGAATGCTCCTGTGATTTTTCCTTATATGTGATTATCGACCTCAACTTTATGCTCAGTGTTATATGAATGTACTAAAAAATAAGCTTTTTCACCAATAAAAGTTATTAACTACATATTTCAATTATTAATCAAGAAAAAATCAGAGAGACAGACAAGTACACAAAAGATGAAGCAGCCAGCTATACCAGCCAAGGTAAACAAAAAGACTTTCTGTTCATGATATCTTCTTGTATTTTGAAAGGAAGTGAAACTTAAAATACAGACCTTTTTTTTGATTCAGCAAAGCTCTGGGTGTATTAATTCTCATATGCTGTATTCATAGCAGCAACACTTTACACTTTCTCAGTAGCAGATGTGCATGCAAAAAAAATGAACAATATAAAGATCATTACTGGGAACAGTAGGTACAAAAGGCATACAATCATAGCTTTCTCTGGGACGACAAACATTGCGTTTCTTGGATTTTTCATTTTATACCTTGTGTAAAGAGTAATAGACTTAAAATTAAAATATTCACAGTCCTGAGAATATGCCCCACTTGCTTAGCAGTCTCTTTAAATTCAGATTCTCTATTTGTCATTGATTCCGTTCCTTTTCCTTTATCCACAAATAACACAAAAACCCTAGGACATAAAGTACCATTATAGTAAAATACTTAAATATCTTTCCTAGAATAGGCAGAATTAATTTGACAGTAATTACAACGCCAGGAATTGGAATGGGTGTGCCATGGGGTGGTAACCCTGTTTGTCTTAAACAATGCGAACTTTTATCAGTAAAGCAACAGAGTTCAGAACCAATGGTATGTGATAATTCTCACGGGTATTACAACCCCTAATAGCTGTCCAACTCCTTTATCTACAGTTTTGGACAAAAGACAAAACAACCAAAAAAGGGGAACTGATGACCAAGTCACTAACTAGCTCAGGGTCATACAAGGAGTTAGTGGAGGATTACGGTACTAAACTGTCATTTCATCAGTTTCAATATCCAAGCTCATAACCATCAGACAAAGCCTTATTAACCATAGGAATAATCCATACTCTCCCTTCATCAATCCCCATTCTCAATGAATTATGAAGAATTCTAACTAGTAAATCCTCTAAGCGCCTTCTTAAGAAATCAACTATTTTCTATATACGGGTTATAAAAGACACAGAAGTTAGTGGTTTGGTTTTGTCTTACAGAGAGGTCCAGCAAGGGACACCAAAGCTGAGCAGGCCAGTGGGATGCTGACAGGCTTATACAGATGCACATGGTAAATCATATTTTCAGCAATCTGCTGTGAGGGGAATCTCACTGCATATGCACATCTTGAACTGCTGAAACTTCATGTACAGGCACTGAAAGAATACTGCTGATCTTTCCCCTTTCATCTCACATAGGTGATTCCAAGAAATCTTCTAATACATTTGGTTCTTAACAAAAGAAGATGATTTGTTGGGAGTACTCTTTATCACAGGACCAGATCACTGCATTTATCTCAGCTTCCATCGCGACATATAGTGCATAGCTGTTGACTTAGAAAGAGCCTAAAGGAGAACTGAAAGAAGACACATCTTCTCTGTCCATTTTGGGTGAGGCATTGTGGCTACCCATAGCCTTTGCATACAAGGTTCAATGTAAGTCATGAGCCAAATCTCCCTTCACCATGTTTTCCATATATACTCTCTACAGATACAGGAAGACACTATGCCTGTTTTCCAGAGTGGTTATGTTTTTCCAAAGCCTTTGCCTCCACTTGTGACTGGCAAATAATTTTTGTCTTTATCTCTGAGTAATAAACATATGAGAACAAGGGATGCAGTTGCAATATGCGTATAATTACCCTGGATCCCATTAGTTCGGACAGTAATCCAAGAAAAGATGACACTGCAAGCCTCCGTATGCACCGTAAAGCTTACCAGGGAGTCCGGTTGCCCAGGTTACCACATCTTCACTCTCATGCAAACAAGCTCCATAAAGCATAACTGGAGTTGTTCTTTCAATGCACGAGCAGAAATATGGCAGTCAAAACTACATGCAGCCTTTGCAGCACAGTGTATTATACTACTTTCTGCAATATTTTATCCCACAGACTATGGAATCGCTATTATAGTCTATCATCTCGTTTGGTTTCTGAAAGCAGTGGCACAGCCAGCCATTCTGGTTTTTTCCTGGAGAGTTTATAGTAATCCTGGACTACATAAGTACGTATGCAGTTGAAATACTTGCTTCCAAAAGGCATTGCTTAGCATTTGTCAGTATTGGGTTCACATATTATTCAAATACTGCTATCTTTTAGGCTCTAATAAAGTCTACTGAAGGCTCCACGTACCTTTAATATTTTTGAAGCTGTGTTTTTAAATTGCCTAAGCAATAAAGGATGAGCTTAAAGTAACATTATGATAGAGTAAAAACAAAGAACAAGCCCACTCACCAGCATGTTCCCCTCAGCTATGTGTTCAGACCCTGAAAACCTAGACTTTTTTTCTCCCTGTTGTACTAGCTAAGCAATAATTTATGCTCCAAAGATTTGGAAAGAATATTTCCGAAGAAGAATTTCAGATGGAATTTTTGCTGCAAAACCAAGTTTCTTAAAGATTTTTTTTTAAAAAAAGAGAAAGGTTGGTTTGCCTAGAGACAGAATTTCATCTTCAATGAGCCTAACAGTGGCTGATGTACAACACGCATTTCGGAAAGATGTCAACATCTTTTATACATCTCCATAGACACAAACATAATTGAAAAACCCCCAAACAAACATCAGTGCCTGCACAGAGCCTTCAGTCAGACCCCGCATTATATCACGGTCTCTCTTTGATACTAATTTCTGCATTAGGGCCCAAATCTGTGCCTTGCTACAGACATACTGAGTTTCAGAGGTTGAAAGATGAAGTCAGAAAAAGATGTTCTGCTTGTTTAACGAGTCTTTATTTCCAGATATCCCTATTTATACTATATAGTGAAGGTGCATCGTAGCCTTTTCAATAGTAAATTAACACTGGGAATACATGCTCAGCCTCACTACTGGCTGGACCTGGAGAGATGGAGCTGCAACAGCCTCACCTCCACCAGGCTCCCAGATTCGGCAGCTGAGCACAAGGGGCAAGGCTAACTCACAATCCAACCTCTGGCTGCTATTTCCCTTAAATGCTAAAAAAAAGACTGAATTTAGACAAAAAGTACTGTGCTATGCTCACAGTAAAAAGCTTGTAAGAGTAATTTGAAAGGATGAAAGCTTGATTCGAGCATTAAAGGTGTCTTATAAAATCACAGTAACATTTTAAATTAAATGTTTTATACCTATGAATTTTCATGTCATATTTCTACTATTAATATACCTGAATTTGTTACACTGTGTTTCAGACAGAAAAGAGATTCTGTAGAGAAAAGAATGCAGTGTGAGTTGAGCAACAATGCCACAGTAATACCTAGGACCAAACTGTCCACCATTTACAGATAGTTTGTTGGTTTTAACCAACAGGGTGGATGAGAAAAAAGTATCTGGCATACTCTGCAACTAATTTCATTAGTAGAAAATCAGATAAATAATAGCTACTTAATATAAGCACCCAAGAACTACTACTATGAGGACACCAAAATTATGAGCCAGAAACTGTGGGTGAGGAGTTGAGATTAAGTACAACATTTTCTTCAGGTGTCAGTGCCTTCCTGTTATACCACCAGAATGTTTTGAGATTACTTGTCTAACTCCTGTAAACCTTAGAAACAAGATAATTCAGCTGTTAATGCTACACAATCACTGATGAAATCATATTTCCTATACATCCCTCACCTACAAACTTCTCTTAATTGTTGCATTTGGCCCTCTCTGCAGTAACACAACGGAGTCTCCTTCCTTCTCTAAACACATGTGCAGCCCCTCACATAGCATTTAAGGGAAAACTATTTTTCTACTTATCCTGTAATCACATGGCCATACTACATAAAAAAAATCCAAGTGATTACACACCAAATAACCGAGACATACATTTGCAGAATCTATCATCTAAATGACCAAAAAAACCCAACCCCAAACTAAACCAAAACACTGGCCAGTTTTAGTGCATTTAGTCATTACATTTTGAAAACAGAAATACACTGACAGGGCAAGACGATGAGAAAGGAAGATGCATTTGAAGAAGTAACAACAGCTACACGTTCCTGGCCGGAAAGATGATCTAGACAATATATATGTGTGTTCAACCTACATTTGACTATGATTTTTAAATGCAACTACGTTGTTCACGCCAAAGACGACGGTCTGCTCAGTATTATCTGTCTAGAACAGTGTACTTTCTACCACAGGCAAAGCTGGTGAAGTGGCTGAGACCACCCTTGCTTTAAGTAGGAGCCAGCAAGGACCAGTGAGTGCACCCAGGGTTAATCCATGCTGCCATCTTGTGGTTACCCACATGAGAAACACGGATTTTTACACTGCCTGCATTTTAAACACTTTCATATAAAATCGTGAAACAGCAGTAATGTTCTCTGAATAGCTAATGGCAAAGGCAGAAGGTGCTCCTTCTTCTCTGGGAAATTACTGTTCTCTTTTCAGAAATAATAAACCAAGTTGACAGTTTCGTCTTCAGATTTTCAGAGTGGTATGAGCATAAAACTGAAAGGGTGCAGTGTATGTTTATTCTTTCATGTATAGGCTGACACAGCTACAAACAAATGTAATATATGCATGATCTATAACATGTATGTGTATCTTTTATAAACCTTCATAAAGGCATAGAGAACAGAATCTGTAACTATATTTTTATGAATTTTGACAAATTCATAAGCAGAAGATGAGAACATGAGCATTGGTTGCTATAGTTCACTTATTTATTAAATGGGGTTGAGATAAAAGCAAGAATGAGCTGTCTTCTCACCAAAGATCTAATTCGGCCTAATTAGGCTTCTCATCAAAGAGCTAGTTAGGCTACTTCCTAGACAAGCCTGTACACTGCTGATTTAAAACTTCCTTTCCCTGCCACATCCACTGCAGGTCTGCCATCACCTACCCTATATTTTACCCCTCAGCTGTTTTTCGCTATGTTTGTAAGTAATGTTTATAAGAGTTAATTTTTAAGTGGGGAGTTAACATAGAATATGGAAGATAAAGACAAAATTTTGGGAGCACAAGCCTTTCCTCACCTTCAAAATAGAGGAAGCAATTTCCAAAGCTAAATACAAGTTGATAAAAAAACTGAGATTTAACATCATTGCAAAAACTCGTTGGAGAATTTGAGAGAAAATACAACTGGTATTTAGAGAGCAGGAGAAGGGGGTTTTCCTTTTTTGGGACAGAGAGAGAGATGGTTGATTTGTTGCCTGTGGAGCACGGAGTAGCTGAAGATGGGGCAATGATAATGTGCCATACAACCAGTGTCTAACTTGAGTCTGTAAGTTCTAATGTCAAGGAGAAATAAGAATTTTAGTTCCCAGCCCTGCCTTTTGACAGCATTCTGTAGGACACCTTGCGGGTTGTTTCCGAAAAACACGATACTAGTAATGGGAAGTTATAGTAAATGTGCAAGTTCAGCCTGGTTCATACCAATTTTTAGTCTCTCAGACAGTTTCCTACAACCTTTCTGTAGGCCAAACCACACCAAGAGGAACCAGACTGGGCACAAGGCACAGCTTTAAAATTTGACAACAGCTCTCCACCAGGATTCTATACAAAGTCGAGTCTAGTCAGGTCCTGGTTAACAACAAGGGCTTCTGAGGAAAATTATTGACAAGCCCAATCAGTTTGAAGATAACTTCTGGAAAGTTCTGCCCCTCACAACCAAACCATGCACATTCAAGTGTGGATAAACAAAACCCATGTAAGCTTGCCTGATTGGGGTGTATACCCAAAAGAAGGTGAGCACCTAGCTCCATAGAATTGGCTAATTTTTTAACTTTACTGCTCCTTTCTTTATTCTTTCTTCCCCACTACACCTGAAATTCTTTGGCTCTTTTCTCAAGAGTTACTGTTTGCCTTGGCCATGCCACTGAAGCACTCCCTACCCTTAAGAAAACCTAGAGTAGAGTTTGTGTGACCTTTCAAACTCTGCCTTGTTACCCCAGTCAAAACCCCAGCCTAACAAACACTTACTTAAAACATTTAAAAAGAAAGGTTTGGGGCAGAACCTAGTTTTACTGTGTGCACAGTGCAGAAAGTATCAATAACCTAGGTTTTGTTAGGGAACTTGCCTCTTGGAAAGCTGGCCTAGCTCATGATTTGGCAAGCATCTAAAAGTTGCGGGGGAAAATGAGCGTATTTTTCATTTAAAAATTTAACTATATTTTACCAGGGGTGATTTAAAACACAAATCTGGTGAGCTAAATTTACAACAGCCAAAACAGGAGCGGCAGAACACTGCAAAAACATCTCTTGTTCTGCAAATACTGAGAACGCACGTGGAATACAGCTACCCCAAAGCATGGACTTAATGGCTCCTACCCCAGGAACCCCCCTAGCCGCAAGAAAGGGGCCCTGGCTCCCCGGCGGGGGCGGGGAGGGGGTCGGGCTAGGCGGCGCC
>NW_009258651.1:907704-946517 GCF_000687185.1 Egretta garzetta
GGCAGTGGTGCGCTGGGCGGCGCCGGCTGGGAGGAAAGAGCTCTCCCGTCGAGTAGCAAAAAAAAAAAAAAAAAGCCAAAAAGCAGGCTTTAAGGAAAGGGGTCGGTGGTAGGCAAACAGGGAGTGAGCCTACAGCATTGAGATACTGCAGAAAAGAGAATCATGGAGGATATGTGAACAGGAAGGAGGTTGAAGACCAGCAGTGTCTCCTGCTGCGTCCGGTAGTGGAGAGGTTAGGGGTGTAGCTTAATACATCCCTAAAAACAGGGGTTCAAAACAGGCCACTGTTCTGCTACATTTAAAAGATTCGCTTTTAAATTCAGGCTCTGGAGTGGGATACCCTAGGAGGTGGTCGACTCCCCATCCCTGGAGGTATTTAAAAGAAGGATAGATGAGGTGCTTACGGACATGGTTTAGTGGTGGGATGGCAGGGTTAGGTTAACGGTTGGACTTGATGGTCTTAAAGGTCTTTTCCGACCTAGACGATTTTATGATTCTAAAGGAGAAAATAGGTGTATGTTTTGTATGAATTTTATGTCTCTTGTTTTACTGTCTGCCAAGTGAGGTAAGTAACCTCTAGTGTTTGCTGAAGTGATGAAATGTGTATGTTGCAGAGAATTTACTACTTTTTTTTTTCCTTTTTTTAAGTCAGACGCCATCATGAATAGAAAGAAAGAGTTCTCCTTGGCGGGTGACAGTAATGAAGAGCTTAAAAGAAGGAAAATTAGAGCTATAAGGTATGTGAATTTTGAGGTTACTCTAGTGGTTGTATTATTTTTAAGTTCTGACAGTATAATTGTCAGGAAAAAGTATTGACGAAATGTAGAATATATTGTTTGTATTCTGCAGTGTTGCAAGTGAGTCCATTTTTATATGTTATGTATGTGCATAAAACATGGTTTTTGTAAAGTTTAAGCATTTGGAGTTGGTTCAGGGAAAAAGACATTTTAAATGTATCTTGGGATGCTGTCAAATACTGAGTTACTGGGCTACCAATATCTTGTATTGATCTGTATGTATATTTTACAACTAAATAAGTCACTGTTGAGCTATTTGATATTTTTTGGTTAAATACCTATAGAATGAGTGTGATTAAAATTGATTATTGTCTATTAAAGCGGGTTCTAGTTACATTAAATGCCAGTTCTGCATACCTAAAACTCGTACCCCCTTTATGGATGAAAATTCGCTATCATAGAGGTAAATTGCTTTGCATCTGGTTCAAAGAGGGTAACAAAATTCTTGTGTCTGTGGTGTGTGTTTCATTACGTGCACTTTCTTCTACCGAATGTTGTTTGGTAGAAAATGGGCAAGCTTAGTTCTAAGAGAGCTGGAAATCAGAATTCGTGTTTGGTTGATAACCTTAATGATCTTAAACCTTTACTTTTACTTGTGAAGGCAATGTCTTAAGATACTAGAAGAGGATTTTACAGAACCAAGTCTGAGAAACAGTGATTCGTGTCATATGTCAAAAGCCACGAGTGTGAAAGGTAAGGCTTTTGGATCTTGACTTGTGTTTCCAGCAGTTTTGTGGTGTGCAGTATTCACTGTTAATTTATGGTTTTTATGGTCTGTTAAAGACAATAGATGGGCTGCCAGATTTGATTAACGCGTTGTTTATTTGCTACATATTCAGTACTCGGCGAGAACAACCAATATCTTTTCTCTTCCCCTCCTGCTGTTTTTCTTGACAAAGCTGATGAAAAGTTTGTTTTAAAAGAAATCTCATTTTTTCTGGGATTTTCTACTTGAGTATCTTTTTTACAAGAGTTGTAAAGTGGTGTTGAGTACATAGTATTTGTGGATGCTTTATGAAACGGGGCGGGGGGGGAGGGGAGGGTTTTCTGTACTATAGGTACACATTTTGAATGCATGTTTTCTTTTGCCTTTTTGCCTTCCCTTTCATGTATTCATCCTGTACTGAATGTAGCAGCAACCCAATGTAGCTAACAATGCAGATAATATCCTAATCATTAAATGCAAGGAAATTTTTGTAATTCCGAGGTAACTTCCACATCTATTTAATTGGACTTGTATTCCTAGTTTTCAAATTCTGTCATTACAAAAGTCAATGTCCAAATTCCTGTTGACTTGATGAATATTATGTAGAGGGCTACTCCAGTGACCATGTATTCCTGTTTGTCTCGCTGATTAAGATGCCCTACAGTTAACACCATTTGCTTGCAAGTGTTTCCTATGCTTGATTTTACAGCATTGCATGATGACGTGAAGGATGAAGACACTGATTTGTTTGGTTTCTCTTCTGCAGAAGTAAGTTGATCTAAAGCTTTCTGCTCAGTAGTCACTGTGGTGGTCTGAAATAGTGATATTACAGAATCTTTTGCATTTTCATTGAAAGTGATTAAAGCAAGATCGGATTCCCCCTGAGATAAGGGCCTACACTTCATAACCACATGCTCCCCAGCAAGTCGCTGATAGTATTTCTCGTTATGCCGTATAGTTATATGGTGCACATTTGATGTCCAAAGTCTGGTTTTAGGAAAGTTTAAGCTAAGGTTTCCATAGTGCCCCATGTTGCCAACTCTGTCCCACCCTCTCATCTGTACATAATGTGAAGAAAGCAACCGATGCATATATAAGTATTAAAAAACAAAAACAAAACAATAAAAAAAACCAAACCAAAAAAAACCTCTTTCCTGGTCAGCTCTCAAATAAAAAGACTTAAAAGGTTTTTTTGAAACACAACTGCACTTTGCACAGTAGTGCACAACTTACAAATATATCCCTGTTTCTGCATTTAAAAAAAAATGCTCTGCTTGTGAATCTTTTATGTGTTACGACATGGTACCACTATTTGTTTCACAGAAATCTATATTTTGGACAAACACTAAATGTTGGGGGTTTTTTTATTTTTAATTTATGCAAAAGGTATGTGGCCATTCTGTTTTTTCTGTTGTGAACTTCAGATTTACCCTTTATTGCAAAATACAAATGAGACAAATGTTTGGAATTAAGCCCTGTCATTAAACTTCATTGAAAAAATAAGTTATAATCAAGTTTATGTTAGAAGTTTTGCATAATAGCAGGGTAAAGTACTAAGAGCAAACAGGAAGTCAGCATTCCTTGTACTAGGAACACTTCTCATTTACCGCAGAGATAGACTGATGGCTACAGAGCTTCAGCTTGGAAGCTGATTTCTTACACCTCTGGTTGCTCAATTCAGCAGCACTAGCTTGGAAGCTTGGTCTTGTTGAAAAAAGGGGGCCTGGGTACTGAAGGTAAAAACAGGCTTAAAGAACATTTTTTTTACTGGGGCTTCGATTTAACCCTGTATTTGAACTTGCTTTACTTTTTCCCCTCTGAATTTAGACCAAATCTGATTTTAAACTTGGGCTGTGCGGTGGCAACTCACAAAGGCTAGCAAGGTAAACCTTTATTAACTCAACTGTTTTTTGTGTGTCTAGATGCCAGACCGGGGGAGGACTTGACCGAGCAGGCATTTCTAGCCATTTTTCTTGGGCTGATTTTTTATTTGTTTGGTTCTAATATGTTTTTTAAACTTTACTAATGTGTTCTCAGCATGCATGTCTAGTACTGTGGTTTGGCTTGAAAATGTTTGGAACCAAAAGCTTTAAACACTGTGGTAATTCCCTGATAAGGGTTCAGAGGGAGAGTGAGAACTGCTGAAATGCCAGGCTGTGGTAGGAAGGACTGTATCACTGAAGCGCCTCCTTCCCTTCACTCCCCTCCTGCTCCCACTACATGTCCTGCTAAGATAACCAGTCACAGCTATAAAGATTAGATGCCAGCAATGATTGTCACATCTAAATTACATTAACTTGCTTATTTGTCTAGCCTATGTGAACTTGAAGGAAGTCTTAAATTAGGTGTCTTTCCCGCTGCTGCCATTGCTGTGGAGATTCACGTTGATACAAATGAGAATAGGCCCAGATAATTCTTACAGATGTGTTACATAAGGAACCTGTTCTATACAGACCTGTTCTGTAAGGGAGGTTTAGGAAATCTGTCTTCCGAGATTGGTGCATGTAAAACACACAGCTAACCTTGCCCAAAGTAGAACAGAAACTCAGTATTTCATGTATGGCTGTCAGTCTCTGCAGCAGTGTTCTCCCAAGCCCTCTCACAGTCCGTCAGAAACACCAGACTGAGCACAGGAGTAACAACGCCATGCTTCCTGTAATTAGGCTGGTTTATGCCGACTGCTTTTGTGAGAGTCTTGACAGCTGTTTAGATCCATGTGGACTTTGCAGAAGAGCAGAGATGGGTGACCATACAACGTAATTCAAGAGCCTTCCTAACAGGTTGTCAGTACATAGTTTTATTATAATGTCATGTATTCAAAGATTTTTAACAACCTAATCAACATCTGATAGGATATCTAACGGAAAATATTTGGGCAACAAATAAAAAATGAATCCTGGAATGTTAATGGTCATGCATTTTACCCTCTTTGAGGATAAAAATCGCTACTGCCTACTGAGGTTTTTGTTCAGCCTTGCCAAAATTGTTGGAGGGAAAACAGTTACTGAAGATGAATTTTAAGACGATGCTAGTAGAAAGGAAACTTTTTGAAAAATGAGGTATTTGTAGTATATCGCAGTCTACTGTTTTAAAAAGAGGTGTATTTAATGACAGATTTTGGAATGCTCAAATTGTGTCTTAACTATTTGTGGGAATTTTTGATACTTTATTTAAAATGTGTAGGTTTTTTACTTAAAGTTTTGTTTTGCAGGCTCTTCAGTCACAATACTGAAGACAAAAGTGTTCAGCACCCAGTTTCTTCAAATGATGGGCTGCGGGATAAACCATCTCTAGCTCCATCAGCAGACATGGTGTGTTAATATGGAATTTCCTTATACTCTCACTCGTTATTTTTGCATATGCATAGTTAATACTGCACTTCTTAAAACACAAAAACTGGCAGCCTTAAGAGTTATGTGCTATTACTCCATCTTAATCATAGAATTGATGTGCAGCTGTAAAGTAACCTGACAAAATGAATGCAGCTCAAACCCAACCAGATCATATTTGAGGAGCAATAGTGTATTCAGCTGGCTGTGAAACCCATGTATTTTGAATTTAGTTTTTTTTAAAAAAAAACAGCTGAGGCATCACAGTATTTGGGTTTGGGGCTTTTTTATTTCTTTTTAAGCTTGAGACAGCTGCAAGGCTCATGCAACACATCCTTAAAGTAGTCAATCAAGGACAACAAGATTGTTGGGCAACTGGATCTGTCTTGAAACATTTTATTAAGTTTTCTACCTGATCTTTCTGAATGAGGCTTGTGAAGTTTTAGGCCAGGTGAACTACTGTTGTGGATATTTTAAAATGACAGAGTGAAACGGAAATGAATGATACATCCTGTGCCACTCCTGCTCTCTTCTATGGAGATTGTCCTATACAGTTACCTTGAAAGAATTGTAACTTGCAAATGTCTCTCTTGGCTTCTTAGGTAGTTCTGTTACAGTGCCCATTGAAGTTTGAAAAAGGTTGTCTTTTCTGAACATTTTTTTGAACAGTCTATGTGAAACAAAGCCATGTCATGTTATCTTAAACTTCAGTATGTTACCATTGACAGTAACAGGAAATAACTGGAGGTCATCTTTGAAGTATCTTGAGGTTGAGGTTGTAAGCCGTATTTTGATGGTAGTCACCTCTTCTGTTGACAGAATATTTTCTTTCTTTGGAGAAAGTTGTTGAGAATGAGCTCATGTGAAAATCCACATTTATTGAGATCCTAGTCTAACTGCTACTTTCATTTCTTAAGGTTTTTTTCAGACTCCTTTATTTTGTGGCTGGTGATTACTAGATCTTTAATGGTATAATTTCTTACATCACTGAATGAGTATATCCATGTTTTGAGTTTTGGAAGGGTTTTTATTGCTGCGTCATTGATCATAATAAGAACCACAAAGTAGAGAGGGAGCAATGTAATTCCATGACATTTTTGCCTATTATGTCTCCTTGCATTTGCTCAAAATCGAGTGGGAATAGTTGCCATAGGGAAGTGTTCCTGAAACAGTTAACATCCAAGTCATGATAGGAAGAGGGTTTTCTTCCTTTTTTCTGCTTCTAGGAAGGAGATGTAATTGGTCAGGGGTGTTCAGATACATTAATTGGGAAGTTGTTCTAGAGATGAAAGTGACAACACACGTCTTTAATAAACTCCATAATGATGTGTGTGACTAACAGGTCTCTCCCAGATTGTGGGCAGCACTTCCTTTCATTTACACTAGTGTCTGGTCAGAGGCAGAACCTGACTTTTTGGGGCATCCCCACCTGATGATGTTCTCATTTTGCTTTTAGCAAAATACCAGCACTCTAATCAGTAGTCTTTAGTGCTAGCTTTAGTAGTGCCAGTACAATGTATGTGCATTTGCTTGTGTGTCAATTCATATGCAAGTATTTTATTGTCTTTTCTTGCATCAGCATAACACTGGGACCTTACTACATTTTTTCATTTTTGTTGTTTTTCCCCAAATGACATTCCTAAATATTTTACTTCTTTCTAGGCTGCAGTATTGCCATTCTTCAGTCTTGCATGTTTTCTTTCCTCTATATTTGTAACTTTATTTTGCTCTTCCTTCATGTACTATCTTTTAATTTGGTTTTTGTGCATATGTGTGCAAATAAATTGCATGTGTTAAACAATTTAGAATCCATGTTTCAGAAATACTACAATGTAAATGTTCTTAGTGTAACTCAGGTGAGCTAAGTGTTTTGGGCCTGTTGACAGCTGTAGAGCTGCTCAGAGCCTTACACAGATTATCAGTCACCCATATCAGGTGCCTCTTTGTCAAAATGGCAAATGAGTGTAGCCCGTCTTGTCTTCCAGTCATACAAGCAACTTCATATTCATTGGCAAATCTTTCCCCAGGACCACGAAACTATGGAAGATATTGATGAAGCTTTGTGCATAGCTATTTGTAATCTCAGCCACTTACATGATGCAGATGAGGTGGGTGAAAATAAGTTAAATAGATCAGGAAATATTAAATCCTATCCTTGACTGAAGCTTTTTGTTATGAGTAGTCACGCACTGACATGCTATTTAAACATGGGTTTGGTTTTTTTAACAGACACAATACGCAAAATGTGTAAATCCAGTAATGCATTTTTATGCACAGTATAGAATGTAGGAAGAATCCTAAAATACTGGATAATGCTGTTAATAGGTTTTACTGAGTAACCTATGCACTTCATCAATGATAATTATTTTATTTAAACTTTAGCTCTTATTAAATGTGCTGTGGAAGAGCTTGCAGTTCTGTCTGCCATTTATTTACTTTTTACATGTATTCTAAGATACCAGGCATAGAAGTGTTTAACAATCGAAAAGCCTAAAGCAGATTCATTCTAGTCAGTGTAGTATGAAGTGTCCTTAAAACCTGTTTCCCATTCCCTTTCTAACTTGTTTTGCTGCAGTGGTTGATGTGTGAGTTAAGCAGAGTTATGTTAAATACCTAATTCATATACTAACAGCATCTTGTAAAAACCTACAATTTCAGCAGCTCTAATACAATAATTGAGGCATACAACTGTGGTCTTCCAACAGCTTTTCAACAAAGACTGAGAATTGCCAAAGCAGTGTCGCATTACTGAGATTTTTTTTCCATAGTGTCTTCATTAAACGTAACTATACCGACAACACTGATGGTTAGCCAGAGGAAGAATCTTTTTTTTTTTTCTTTATGCTCACAATGAGTTTTAAAAAACAGTAGAAATCTTAGCATGCTAGTTATCTTTGTACGGTGCTGTATTAGAATGTCAAGTAAGGAAGGTGGGGCTGAGATCTATGTGGTTTTTGCCTCATATAGCTAAAGACCTCAGTTGACATGAGGATCCAGGCAGTGTGAGCTGACTAGAAGACAACAAAGGGAGACAACTAGAGAAAACAAAGAAATTAATGAGCTATGATTTTTCCTCCGTTACATTACGTAGTCATCCTCTGAGTTGTCTTTGGTTTGTTTTTTGTTTTTACCCAACCACAGTGTGGTTTAATGTCATTCTTTCTGCTGGAGTATTGATCGCTGTCTTACTGTTCATTGCTTCTGTTGTGAATTTGGAAAAAAAAAAAGAAAAAGTAATGTGAGAACAATGAAGTAATACTCATGAATAAAGAGATAATAAATGCATGTTTATTCAATACTGAATGAAACAGATGCTGAAATACTTCGAATTGAAAGTGAAGCAGGAAGGAGACAAAGTTGCAGAAACTGCAGATAGAACGTTTGATGAACTTATTACTTCTCTCATGTCAAGGTAGTAATGTGGTTTGTAGTATGGTGGGGAGGAGTTGTTTTTATCAAGTTGTTTCTAACTCAGATAAAGGAATTCTAAATAAAATTTCAGTCTTCCTCATAACAGTATTTTGTAATACCTGTCTTCAATTTTTGTGCAGTATTTTTGCCCTTTCATAGTAGCATCTTGGAGCTGGTTTGCATGATTGAAAAACACTAGTCTATGCAGCTTTGGCTCTTCAAAAAAAGAAAAAAACTTCAAATACGCTTAATGATACTGGTTTTCTGAAGTGGCTCCATTATGAGGGTTTTTTGATATTGCCATTAGTGGATGATCAGTTTAACAGCAAAAATAACATTTTAAAAAATTGACTTCCTGCAAATTTTCAAGCTGATGGAAGCCCAAGGACCCTTTATTTCTTAATTTTCAAAAATATTTTTATCTTCAGATTTGGCAAGGGGTGTCAAAGCTTAGGATTGCAGAAGAGCCTCTAAGAGGGGGATCGGATCTCTTAATAGACTGAATTGCAAAATCCAACTGTTTAGTTTTCAGTTGGATGTGTAGGAAAGTATCAGGAGGCTTGAATGGAAGAGTGCTTTACATATTTAATAAAAAAATGTTTCTCCAAACAAAGTGGCTTTTCAGTGTGAACTCTGTAATTTTTGTGGTTCCTCCGCTTACTAAGTGAGTTTTCCATACTTTTCACTGTTGGAGAAACATGATAGTTCCTTGTGAGATGCATCCTCTTTGTGTTGTGGTATTGAATAGGTATGTCTGAGTGCTTATTAAATTCTGAAAAGTAATTTTTTAATACAGGAAAAAGAAGTTGTGTGCAGAATTAGTGAAGAGCATCAACAACTACAATGCTGGTATTGCAAAAGCTAAGGAAGTCATTAAAGAGAAGGAAAAGTGCTTGATTGGTGCCATTAGGATTGCAAAGGAATTAAAAATGACACCTTCTGTAAGAAGCTATTGTGATCTCACTCAGGTAGTTACATTCTTGCACTGAAATAATTTATTTTTAATGAATACATTCAAATTTGGGTTGAAAGTTTCTGTGATCTGTCTTTCAGTTCGCTGACTTCAATATTGAAATTTTTGCAGTAATGTATTCTTACCCCATCTCTATACATATATAATTTGGTCTTGCTCACAAATTAGGGTCTGGTGACTGACATGAAACAAAAAAGATGGTCCTTGCCTTGAAGAGCTTGCTATCTGAAACAGCAAATGGAGGGGTAGGACAGGAAAACTGTGACACAGTACTAATCAGTGAAAGAGCAGTGTTTTCAGCACTTAAGAAGTCTCTCAAGCATTTCCCATTCCAGAGCTCTCCCAACCTTCTCACTGAACTGCTCCAGAATTAGTAGCCAACCTCTCCTGATCCTCTTGCTCCCAGGCCTTTGCTTCCATTCTTCCTCCCCATCATATCTGCTGTTCATAGAAACCCATGCTACCGCCATGCTCTATCAGAGCAAAGGTCCATCCTGTGAAGTTTTCTGTCTCTGACAACAGAGAGGAAAAGACACTTGTAGGAAGAGTCTTAAGAACCTGGGCATTTAGTGAGTATAGGATGTTGAAGGTTAAGAATTTTATGATCACTGGGATACATCAGGGTCATTACACTGAGTAAACATTATCTCATTGTGTCATAAGCTTCCTTGAATGTCTTCATAATGCTTGCAGCAGTGTATATGTGGGTGTATATATGTACATTATATGTATGTATTCATATGCAATGGCAGTGAGTTCCACATTTTAATATTTAAAATGAGGTGTTTATAAAATAGCTCTCTCTTTCCTTTCTCAGTGTGCTACCCAGTTGTTTCATTTGGAGCCTTTGTAGTCCTTGCGTTGAGAAAAATAATGAATAACTGGTCTCGTTGTTCTTTGAAGTAGTGTGATTTTTAGACTGTCGTGTTCCCTGTATCCAGTTGTCACTTTCCATATGAAGAAACTTGCTTTCTCACCTGACCCAGAAAAGAAGTTTGATTCCTCCTTTATTGTGTTATTTGCCTTCGTCTTGCCCAGTGTGACTTTTGGGAGCTGGCACCCAACAACTGTCCTCCCATAGGCCTATCTTCTTACTTAGAAGTCTCAGTTGCTGTTCATACAAAAGAAAAATCTGACTCCTGCTTTTGTTCACATACTAACATTACAAAATCCCCAACCATTATGTCTTAGCAATGTAAGAAGACATAGTTGAGAATTGGCTATTGGCTGTTAATGAGTAAACTCTTGGGGGGTTTTTTTCTGTAAAATTAAAGATGTCATACTCTGGCTTTGGCATGTTGTAGATAATAGGTGCCTGTATAATCTGCTTTTTGTAAAATAGAAGCTAAGACTGTACTTCTTAATTCCAGGTTATTTTTAATTTAAAGTTGCCAGTTGAGCCTGAGCTCTCAAGAGTGAATATTTTGAAGGAAAAAATATCTCCAAGGTAAATGACTGGAGCGGGAGGTACACTGGGAGGTAAATGAATGGACTGGTTATCTTAATTAAAAAAACTGTTCATGTAACAGTTAAACAGCAGAAATAGAGTTGCTTCACTTGCATTTTATGGAAAAACTACTAGTTCAGTTGTATACAAACTCATCACTAACAATGCGCAATAGTGTTCATTTGAGGCATCGGGGAGAAAGCACAATGTGCTGCTATGTAAAGAAATATATACGCTTTTAAAAGTGGCAGAAGTCTGTCAAGAATTTTTTAAACTTGCTTTCCTTCCCTTATAAGTAGAAATAAATTGGGGAAATAATGGCTTAATTATTTTTTAAAAAAATTAATCCATTTTTCATCTTCAAGAAAGACTGAAATGCTTTTTGGGGCACTGATGTCTTAAGAAATCTGTGGAAAATCCCAGTTGACCTCACTGGAACTGACAAATACAATTTCTATACCAGAAATGAACACGAAAATATGTTACGGCTGTGGTACAGCTGACCCTATGCAGCTTGGTCATAAGGCTGGTCAGAGTACTGTAATCCTAGTGCATAAAAGCCACGTTCAGGAACAATGAAGGAGGGACAGAATGAAGATGGTGTTAGGTTGGAACATCTTGGGGATCCTATTATATTTCAGGACATGGAACCACACTGGGGGATAGAGTGGTTGTATGCCATCAGATTTAGACTGGCACACAGGAATGTTGATCATTTGCATGCAAAGTGTGAAAAATTATCATAGAATCATTTAGTTTGGAAACGACCTTTACGATCATCATTCTAACCATTAACCTAACACTACCAAGTCCACCACTAAACCATGTCCCTAAGTGCCATATCTGCACGTCTTCTAAATCATAGAATCATAGAACAGTTTGGGTTGGAAGGGACCTTTAGAGGTCATCTAGTTCAACCCCCCTGCAATGAGCAGGGACGTCTTCACCTAGATCAGATTGCTCAGAGCCCTGTTCAGCCTGACCTTGAATGTTTCCAGGGATGGGGCATCTACCACCTCTCTGGGCAACCCGTTCCAGTGTTCTGCTACCTTCATTGTAAAAAAATTTCTTCCTCTTACCTAGTCTGAATCTACCCTCTTTTAGTTTAAAACCATTACCCCTTCTCCTATTGCAACAGGCCCTGCTAAAAAGTCTGCCCCCATCTTTCTTATAAGCCCCCTTCAAGTATTGAAAGGCCACAATAAGGTCCCCCCACAGCCTTCTCTTCTCCGGGCTGAAGAACCCCAACTCTCAGCCAAATGCTTCCAAGGATGGTGACTCAATCACTTCCCTGGGCAGCCTGTTCCCAATGCTTGACAAAAATTATGACTCCTCCTGTTGTATGTTAGTTGAGTCATTAGAATGTGGATAAAGGAATCTTTAAAATAATCTTCTAGTAAACTTAGTGACTTGGTAGGTAGAGCCCATTTTGAAGATAATGTCAGTGGTGAATGAGAGTTCCGGAAAAGCCTTTTTAAATGCACAGTGGCAAACTCTCCCAACCCAGAAGAAAGCTAAAACATAACAAAAATCACATTTTTTTGTATTGGGAGACCTTTTAAGAACTTGAACAAAGCAGGACAGAAAGGAGATCTGATGAAGGATGAGTATAAAGGCCTCGCACCTCCAAAATCAAAGGTGAAAAAATCACAGTTAGGAGGTACATAGGAGTTGAGACACATTCCATAGACATAAAATACTGTAGAATGAAGGATAGATAGGGAGGGAGAAGAAAAGATGGGCTGTTCAATACTGCTTACACTTCAGTTTTCACAAATTGTTCATAGTAAATGGATAGCAAAGCTAAGGGTTTGATTGAATGAAGTTATATTTACAGTTCTCTTAGCCTAACTGTAAAAGGACTTAAAAGATTTTGCTAGCTTTCATTGGTGAAGGAGTCAGCTGTTTATTAGCGTAACAATAAACAGAATAAAAAGAACATTTTGGACTTGAGTTACGGTTTTGTCTTCAGGACTGTTGGGAGAGTTCTTCATGCAGAATAGTTTATTGAACTAAAGTGGGTATTGGTGTGAAAAATCAGTTCAGTGAATGTTGGAATACACTGTGCATGTGAGAGGAAACAAAAGGTAAGAGAGTTTTTGAGTATGAATGTGAAGATAAATGAGCAACCAAATCTGTTGTTAATAGGAATGGAAGAATGAAACTGGAGTACATAATTAATCTCTTATTTTGCCCCTCCATGAATATTATGCTGAAAAATATCATACATCTCAAACTGTCAGAGCAATTTAGGTATTCATGTCACCTTCTATAATGTTTCTTTTCTCTCGAGGTTGTTCCTAAACACTGATGAGATTACGTCTTTGTTAAAAAATTTGGGCAAGATTGAATGGGGAACAACAAGGGAGTAAGTATTTTTTTAATGACAAGGATAAGTACAGTAACTTACTTGTGCTTCTAATGGTTAAATATTTATTGGAGAATAAATGTAAAAAAAAATCTGTATATGCTTGTGGGTTTGTAAGAGTATAATAAAACAAAGCAAAACTTCAGATGCTGGTATTTCAATCAGCATTCCAGTTAATCCAGTTAGTGTTTCAGTTCTGACATTTCAGTTTTACTTCTGTTTCACCCAATTACATTCCACTGTATCACTTAAGTTATGAAGATTTTTTTATGCTGTGTGCTTTTCAGCTTTGGCTGGCATTTTAACGATACAATCATAGAATCATTCAGGTTGAAAAAGACCTTTAAGATCATCGAGTCCAACTATAAACCTAACACTGCCAAGCCCACCACTAAACCATGTCCACAAGCACAATGTTTACACATTCATAGTACACATAATAAGATGTTTATCATTTCAGCATATGAAAATTATTTCATGTAAGTGTAAATAAATCTCTAAAATAACAGCAAATACTGAAATACATAGTTTATCCACTTCACAGTCTAAATACTGGCTGCATCAAATGCCAAAAGAAATTACTTAAGATGAACTTGAACCAGAGAAAAGCAAAAACTTTTATTTTAAAAATTGTAATTGCTTTTATTGTATTAGTCCCCTTTAATTGTTTTTCTCTGCAGTCTTTGACAAAAACTTGAGAAAATGGGATGGAATTGCTGTTAGGGCCATTTTAGTTAGCACTCGTTATGTTAAAAAAGGCTTAAGGCATACTATAGTATTTAAAAATGCTGCAGATTACAGTGAAGAGTGACTTGGTACAAAAGCATCTGACATGCCTTTTGTTTTTAACTTGAACTATCTATCACATTATTAAAATTTTTTTCAAATCGTTTGTACCTGTGGTCTCTGATCATTTAAGCAGGGGTAGCTCTTGTACTGAGTTGTGCCCAAGAATATGTGGCATTTCTGTGCCAATCCTTTTGAGGTTTCAGAAATCATGTTACCGGTTTTGTTGTCTTGTATTCAAAAACAATGCAGTTTATTTCAATCAGCTCTTAGGAGGTGTTTTCTTAACATAGTGCTATGTTATTAATCAAACCTCTGCTTTGACTTGTGTACTTTTCTGAAAACAGACTGGATTATGTTAATTTGTCTCCAAATAAATGTTTTCCCAAATGTAGTGAAGATAATGGACAACACATCCTTGAGGAAGTGCCAGGCTGCGATACTCAATCATCTGTAGAGAGTATGTTTCCAGCACTTAGCAGAGAAAGTAAAATAAAGGCTCTTGCAAAACAACTCAGTGTTCACAAAGAAGTGAAAAATACTCAAATACAAGAAACACTTCCTATGATACATCACCAGAGTACTCTTGCTCTACCCAAGTCTCCATCCAGCCCTGATGTCATAATAGAAGAAATATTTGAAGATGACCTGGAAAGTAAGTTTCTTCATACCTGATGCTTTCAATGTTCCATTCCTGAGCATCATGTTATTTATGTGTTTTGTATTATGTTGTGCGTTCGTACTTAAAGTTAGCTCATATGAATTCCTTAATGATGTCTGTATTTTGCTTTGGTCTTCTTTTGAGCTAGCATAGTTTCTTTTTTGTCCTCCATCACCTTACCTCAATGGAAACTTTCTCGCATGTTCTCTCAAAGAGGGGTCGTAAGTTCCTGTGTCTGCCTGGGTGCTTCTCTTTGACTCTTGGTGATTACAACCCCCTCAGAGTTTCTGACCTTGGCTCCTGGAGGATGCTTTTCTGGCAGTTCCCTTGACTTCCTGGGTCTTCTCCTAGGGCATTGTCCTACATTAACTGGCAATAACAGTTAAGTTCTTCAGCTTGTCAGGTTTTCCATGGACTGTATTAGTAAGAGTGTAGCTAACAGATCCAGGAAGTGATCCTTCCCCTCTCTTGTGAGACTGAATCTGGAGTACTGTGTTCCATTTTGGACCCTGCAGTACTGAAAGTCACTGTCATGCTGGAGTAAGTCCAGCAGAGCCTACCAAGATGGTGTCCAGGAGGTGCTCAGGGATAAGGCTGAAGGCGCTAGGAATAAGTTGGACCATGGAAATTCCGATACGATAAGAAGGGGTGAATAGATAGATGCGTCCCACAGTACAGTTAAGATGCTTAGCGTCAAGAGTGTTCTATGTCCACAACATACCTAGAAAATCCCTGTGATTAGTAATGCATGGGAAGGATGAGGGAGAGGGTAGGGGTGGTAGTGTATAGCTGTGATGAAGGTGAAGTAAATGTCAGAGCTTGGGCATGACTCTCTAAAATAGCATATTCCAGAATCCCAGTGGACTTCACAAAACTCTTGTCAGAACAAAATTCTTTCAAACTGCAGTGTTACATGAATTTTGCATGTCTTGAATCTAAGAATTCTAATGATAGGTTTGTAATCTTGGAATTACCGTGTGGGCTGGCCATGTGCACACAGTCACTGTGTGTGCATCTGTTTCAGTCACATCAGATAGGAGAATTTTTTGCCTTCGCAGTACCCTTACTGTACATGTAGTTTCTCTTCACTGTGTTTGCTGATTTAGCATGTATGTACAAATACTTAACTAACCTAATGCATTAAACTTCTCTCCTAAACCAATACACAGAGTTTCCCGCAGAATATCATGCTGATGAACAGAGGAAGAAACTCTTCAAGAGGGAAACACCTTTTCAACACAAAGCTGGTTAGTGGTTTTCCTGTCTGGTATATGGGTTAGTTTACTAGAAGGGACCTGTCCTCTAAGCAGTGAGAGCAGACACTGGGATTTGTTGGAGAGTTGGACACATATATTTAGCATTCTGGTTGGGATCAGGAATGTACTAGGAAGCAGATCTCCTGACCATCCCTAGTTAACATGTATTTGCTCACATTTAAGAGCAGACTTGGGGCACATGAAGTGATCTTCCCTCCAGTTAAAACTAATGTGGGAGGTGCTTACTGAGCAGATGTCATTTCTTAGCAGTTTTGCTCTGCAAAAACACTTCCTCGTCTGCTCTCCTTGCTAATGTAAAGACTATACCGTCTTTTAAGATTTACCATAAACCCACGTAGTTGGAAGATGCAATACGGGAATTCCCAAGCAACTTTAAGAAACTCAACATTGGCAGTGGTTCTCAACACCTGGCAGATATTTGTCATAGTGATAGCAGTGCTTGCTGTGAACAGTGGGACCCATTTCTTAGGTCGGTAGTTTATATCCTGAATTTTGAACTGTTGTCTTGTTCTCCCTCCATCTATGTTTGGTTTTCTGAATTATGAGTGAACAGATATATGTACAAAACAGAGAGTAATTTGAAGAAATAAGTTTCTTCATTCAAAAATTCAGTAGGCACAGTTTGTGAGGTGCTTCGAGCTTTGTTCATTGTTGAGTGTAAATGGTAATAAAAGTTCCAGAGTAGAGATCACAGTATTGGGTAAGAAAGACACTGAGGACAGAGGAAGAAGCACTGCTGCAAAAAGATGTGCCTTAATCTAGGACACAAAATAATACTAGCAAAGAAAAAAGATTAAGGAAATTACATTTTTTTGTTTGTTTTCAGTTTTTTGTTTGGGCTTTTTTGTGGTTTTTAACCTCAGAGTCATATAAATGTGCTTTTCCCTGGGAATTTCCAGTCCAAAAATTCATTAATTCACTGGCTGCTCCTAATGAGACTTGAAAGAGTATTAGGGAATTTGATCAGTTTAAGTCCATAACAAATTCTGTGGAAATAAGTAGTTAGCAGAGAAACTCTCCTAGTGCCCATAATGAAGTTAACATATTGTGTGCTCACCCTTTATTAGACATCAGAGAACTCTCATGGAGAGAGAAACACCTTACAACTATCACAGTTGTGTGATATTTGAGTCTTACCAGGCACTTAATTTTCAGTATCTGTTACATATACACTAGGAGAACAAAATCTTAAAGAGATTAAGTGATGACAGTTACCTGATGTGATCGTTTTTATCAGTAATACACTAAAATATGTATTTTGTGCAATGCTAGATCTTTGGGGATTATGGGAAGCATAATTTGAAATTTGATAAGAGATTTTCATTCTCTCCTGCTAGTGGGGTTAGTTATCAGATAAATAATATTTCTTAAATTTTTCAAGTCTTTTTCAGGCAGCTGTGGTTTGTTGGGATTTTTTGTCTGCATTTAATGTAAGAAACATACTCAAACAGCTTAAAGAAATCTCTTCTGGATCCATCTGGCTCTGCTGATCCAGAACTGGCCCAGCTCCTGTTACTGATTTTGGCTGGAGGTATCAGCCTTTGCTGATCTAGTGAAGTGACTGTTACTGCATGCTTTTGCTGGTCTACTTAAGACAATCTGGCTGACTCATCACATCATTGGAGGTGGTGACCAGGGGGTGATCCAGAAGAGTTAGCGTACCTGTAGCTGAAATCTTTCAAGTCCTTCAGACTCTTCACTCAGATACCGTCATTTCTGGAAAAGCGCTAGAGTAATAATCTTGCATCTGTTCTGGACACTGCATTTCATAAACTTCCGAGCACAGTCCTACGTATGTGCTCAGAATGTTTCAAATGCCAGATTCTTTGTACCATCTTTTGCCCACGATCAGATGTAGTTCAGGGATGAGCACAGAGAGTACGGTACTCTGGGATGCTGCAGATCTGTCTGCAGTGCCCGGATCAGTCATGCAGGTGGCACTGGACCTAGATGATGCTATCCACTCTTGGCAGGAAGTGTTGTGGTGTAAAATATTCCTGTAGGAATCAAGTTGCTGTGCTCCTAAAACCTTCTGACCCATCCACCACTTTTGGTGAGTAGCTTCAGGAAGAGAAGCCTGTATTTTTGGATCCCAAATCAAGGGAGGTACCTGCAGTACAAAGGATTTGGATGCTTAGTCAGAAGCACTGTCTTACATAGGGTAATCTTTTGGCTAGCTTGGGCCATTCCTTGATCTTCATGCATTATCACTGAATAACTATACAAAAGTGCTCAGCATACCTGTTCTTAAAGTTAGGAGTCTTAATGTCTCTAATTTGCTTTCTAGAAGCTTCCTGTTTCTCTGTTAAATAGAAGGAATACAAACTCTGAATTTGTTAAATTCAGGCTACCACTTTGTAAGCAGTGAGAGAGTCTTTTGTTTTGCAGGGTAGCATAAGGGAGGTAGTTCAAAAGAGCAGGTTTAATCAGAAAGTAAACATGGTAACTAGTTTGAAGCAAGTGTGAGCAGACTTGTCAGATGAAAAGCTATTTGAGGTAATGTTATGATGAATGCACTATAAACCTAATCACATGTCTAATATCTGTTGGAGCCATTTGGAGAGTGTTTGATAACGTGTTTTATGTCTTACTCAGGTTCGACAGAACTAGTGTTTGTAAGCCATGTTATAAATCCATGCCACTTCTATATTCGGAGATACTCACAGAAGAAAGAAGCCAGGGTTTTAGAGAAGAAATTGAAAAATTTTTGTTGTAATAAGAGTTCATATCTCTTACCTTCAGATGTTTTGGAACTAGGTAAATTACTAATTTATAAAGGTCTACATTAGCTTAAAATACTATCTTGCAGTATGTCTTCCTTAGGGTTTTTTTTCTCCTCCCTGCCTGCCTTGACATAGTAAAGCAGTCCTTATATGTTCTAGAATCTACAATTAATGCATTTTGGGAAACATTGTACAGTTGTTCAGTAGACTTTTATTAAATCATATGAACAAGAACAGCAGAAGTAAAAAAGACTCTGCAGTTCTTCTTCTCAACCTTAACAAATTGAGTGCTTAGAGTAGCCAGCAGTTGAAACACCTGGCTGTAAACCTAATGTTTTCCAGCATTAGGTGGTAATTGTTAACCGATAGTTTTTTCAGTATACTGATTTTAGTGACTAGCTTAGTTCTTTCATTACTTCAGTAAATCAGCTTTTGCTCATGCAAGCAACATTCCCTTTGAGTGGATAGGTAATTTTTTTTGAAGTTCACTAACTAGACGGAAACCATTCTGGAAGTAAAAATTAAAGACAATAATAAATTGCTAAATCATGGAAATTATTTTCTAGCCCACATGTTGACAATGTTACTTGCTTCTAGGAGGTTTTTAGAAAAGTGATTAGAAGTATGTAATAGCCCTCAACTTCAGTGGCTTTTTGGCACTTTACTAAGAGGTATAGAAAGTTTGCCAGAAATTACTTCTTGATACAAGCCAAACACCTCCTAGCCTTACAGACACTGTATAAATGAATGGGGGGAGAAAACTTCTTGTGGCTATTGAGACAAGTTTTTAATGTCTTTCTGTCTTTATTTTAGCAGTAGCACTCTTACTACCTCTGTGGAAGATAGGCAACAATGGAACATTATGCAGAACTGTAATAATACTTCCAGTGTGAAATATCTACAAATACTAAATTTGGTATTTCTTTTTTTTACTTGCTTCCATATAGGTGCTAGAACTTTTATTAAGAGTAAGGAAACTGGAATGTGGTGCCGTGGAACTATCACTGAACTAATTCCCCTAAAAAGTAAAGATGAGAGGAAGCCTCGTGGTCCGAGAAGATGGAAAGTTTGTGATATTGCGCTGCTGAAAGTATTCCTGATCGATTTTGGGAGCTCTGTGGTTCTAATTTTCTCAGGGTATGTTTACAGAGAGAGGTTTTTGTCTGCAATTGTTGTCCTTGACTGTTGTTACTCAGGAGGATTTCTACTAAGAAACAGGTCCTCCATCACCTTCATGCAAGCAGATAACCAGGTATCCAAATGACACTAATGTTCTGTATGTGGGTATGTCCCACAGGAAAAGTGGCGGTGTATGTAAGTATACAAGTGTACAAGCCTTCATACATAAAAATGTTTAACTTAGACTTGCATTGCAAAAGAGAACACTGAGTCCTCAGTATTAAAAAAGAAATGCATTTCACTGAGACTTTCTGGTTTTGTTTCAGTGACATGACATTATGCCAATTATTGCAATAATGACCTTTATTTTAAGTCTGGGGTTTGGTTTGGGTTTTTTTTGGTGTTGGGATTTTTTGCTTTTCTTTTAAGCTAGTACTGCTTCTATTCCCGTTGACAATAGATATGTTCCCACTGAAAGGCCTGAACCTGCTGCTCTGCAAACTATTGAAACAGATGACATTTGTTTGTTTGTAAGGAAGCCTGATCAGCATATTGAGGCAGAACTTGCAGCTGTTCCTCCTTTAGCAGTACGGTGTTCATTGAAAGATATTGTTCCCAAAAATGCAGTAAGTAGAAGCTGTACTATTTCAGGAGATCTTTTTTCTTCCTAAGATTTATATTAAAGAACTTAAATACATAATTTACAATGATCTTATTCCAGTATAAACAGAAGGAAACTCGAGAGGAATACAGGGTATATTTTATTTTAAAAAAAAAAAAAAAAAGTTAAATCATCTCTTGTAAAAAGATGGGTTGCATTGCTTTCATTGGAAAGGAAACAAGAGCTTATAGCAGTCTGTCTTAAAAAGCCTCTGGGTTTACAAATTCGTATTTCAGGCTTAAATCTCACTACTGTTACTCTATCTAGATACGTTCTTTTGTCAAATTTAAAAACAAATTACAGAACTGATATTTTTATTTCATGGCTGGCTGATATTATGCAAGTAGTAACTTTCAAAAATCATCCAAACAGAGAAGAAATGGTTTCAGAATTTTTAAGATGATCTTTTCAGGGATTGTCCTTTGTTATTTAAATTTTTTTGCCAGATATTGAAAAGTGTTATTTGTTCTCTTTCAGTATAACAACAAATAAAGTACTATCAGCCTTTATTCCCTTAGAAAAAAGACGTATATTGCAGCATTATTGTCTTCAATATTCACTTATTTATTAGGCCTTCTTTATTTTTGCCACATTCACATGGGAAAGAACTATGTCCAGTGCAGCTGTGCGTTTCTGACAGTACAACTGCTGGTTGGTTTTGGGTTTTCTTACCAGTCTGATGATGTCTGAAGTAGCTTTAAATAGGAAAGATCTGGAACAATTTTCACAGGTGTGGGTAAAATGCCTTGTCTGTGCTTTCATTTTTTTCACACCTAAAAAGCACAGATTTGCAGTATCAAATGAGAAATGCATTAATTTGCTCCAAGAGAAATAAATTCAGACAGGCTTTTTCAAGGTAGATAAAATGTCAAGAAGGATGTTGTGGACAAATGGTAAATTGGTAAATTGACCAAACTATGTTGTACATTCATATAAAGATACGAAAATGTAAGAATAAACTTTCAAAACTAATTGGGAGAGCAGAAATGTAAATCATGAAATGAAACAGCTTATGACAATCTGGTTTATCAGAACAATCAGAGGGAATGAAATCTTGAATCTTTAAACATGATGGAAACTGCAGCCCTTTGATCTGACTCACTTTTATGGATTTAAAAACACTTACAAATCCATCATAGAAGAATACTGTTCAATGCTGTCCTGGCTATGGACTAGACAGTCTAATGGTGTGGTGTGTTCATTATTTAATCTGTAAAGATGCATCTGTGCTCCCTTCCTTGTTTCTATTTTATTTTATTTTATTTTTATTTACTATTTGTACTTTTTGTTTCAACATTCTCTTACATCTTCAGTAACTTTTTCTTTCTTCCTAACACAGAGTGAAGGTTGGGGAGAGGAAGCAAAGACAAAATTTTTAGGAATGGTAAATAATAAAGTTGTTTTAATGACCATATTTAGAGAAGAGGATGGTGTTCTCATTGTGGATTTGAAAAAACCTCCGTTTAGTAAAATAAGCAATAACATGCCAGTGTCTCTCAAGGATGCGTTGGTTTTTCTAGACTTGGCAAGGTATGTGTTCTCCTTTAGTTTATGCTCTTATGCCATAAATGATAACGGCATAATACTTACAAAGTGAAGTTTACCAAGCAAGTTGTTTCTGAAGTGTTTGATATGTTAATGTGTGATGTATTAATCTTGAGCAATATCTCTTGATTTCCTTTTTTTACCTTCACTAATAAGCACTGTGGCATCTCATTTGCACTGCTCAGGGCTTTATTTGGATAATTAACTTTATTTTAGAAAATGGCAAAATTTATGTTTCTGTACAAGTTTGAATAACAAGGGATTGAAAGGAGAAGCCCTTACTTAGTGTCTACCACAGACAGAAAAACATACAGACACCAGCCTTGTTTCTGTTTGATTTGGCTGGTAGGCAGTGACAGGATAGTCAGCCCATCTGAACTAGCCACGTGATGCTGATGCTTACAGCACAGTGAATAGGAGAAACAATGATAGGGCGTAAGGGGGAGCTTAAGCTTGGCATTAGGATGGAGGAGAACTGCTTTGGAGGGACCAGTGGAAGAGGCAGGAGATGGAGAACAACATGAGTGTTTTGGTGTTTGGGTACAGGGGTATGGCATGCAAATCTGTAGGAAATGATAGTTCATTGTGCTGCACACAGAGAAAGGTCTTCGTTTATATTTGAGCATAACTAGTTATGGTGGTGAGAACAGTGGGAGATTTTTTTTACTGCATCTGTGTTCCTCAGGTAATTGCTTTTCCTCATAAGTGAGGAAACGGAAATCTGAAAGAAAATGGTTTTGTCGATGTAGTGGGTTCTAGCTTTTTATTTTTTTAACAATCTAAATGTATGCTACTGCATTGCAAATAACAAAATCTTTTTGGGAGACAGCTGCCATATATCGTTCTTCGTATGTTACATTTGTGACGGGAGAAACATTAGAGAGAATTGGCTGCACCAGCTGCAAGAAGGAAAGTTCAAACTATTCATACAAACATGAATCAAGTTATAACACCATTTTGCGGTTTTTATGGGAAACTTGACATTTGAATATAGAAGGGTTCCTTTTCAGTTCATTTTGGCAGAATTTATTCAAAATTTCATTTTGTTTATCTTAGGTTTAGATCACAGCTTCCCAGTCAGTTAGAAAATAATACCGTCTTGCGGTATAATCCACCTAAGATTCCACAAGAAAGAGAAGAAGTCTCTGTTGTAGTTTGCCACATCAATAGTCCAAGTGATTTCTATATCCAATTGGTAAGTTTAGAAATTAGGTCTATTTAAATAAAACTCTGAATAAGCATTTTAGTGTTGAGCTACTTCTAGTCCACATTAAATCAGGTAAAATGTACATTAATTTCTGTCACTTGTTACCAGCTTTAGGATTCCTGGAATTAATAGATGAGGTTAGTTCCTACAATCCTAGATTAATCCTAGATTAATTCCAGGAATTCTTAGAATTCCAGAAAGTTAACTTTGTCAGTTTTGTTACATGGTTAATTTCCTGTATGGGTATGTAGTGTTTTACTGTTTAGAATGGTGATTGAACAGGGCAATATTCAACAACGGTTTAATTCACTTTCTTTAATTCACTTTCTGTATTCATAACCACTGTTTAATTGGGGGGGGGGGGACAGGGCGACTAGGAAGTACACAACTAGAAAAAATGTCCCTTAAAAGAGAAAAAATACCATTTAAAAAAAAAAAGAACATCTGGTGTATATGATTGGTTTTGATTGTTTTGTTTTTCTTATTTTAGGGAGCGAGCCTGGATTCTTTAGCTCTTCCAAAGAAAATTCAGGAGGTATATAAACAGGAGTATGGGAGAAACTTAGATATTGTCTGCCCAGTTGAAGGCCAAGCCTGTATTGCAAAACAGAAAGATGGGAATTGGTACAGAGCACAGATTATAGGTGAGGTATTGATTCTTTCATTCTAATGCTAGGTTGCAAAATGAGATGTGGTACTAGATCAGAGTCACATGCTGGATATGAATAGTAACAAACAGCCCTAATTTTTACTAGGCATTCTTCCACTAACAGGTAGGTTCATAAAGTCAGTAGCACTAATTCATGTTATATTCTTTTTCTATTAATGGAATGTTTTATACATCTATCTCTTTTTAAAGAAAGACACGTGGTATACTTACTTTCCTATAAATTATTGACACTATTATATAATTATTTTAAATAATGTTTCACTTTCTTCTATTACAGTTTGAACTACAAATTTGTCTATTATAGTCAACCTCTGAGTGTAATGAGTGTGTGTTAATAATTCCCCATAGTAATTCCAAAGAGGACGGGGAGTGTACTCGTGCTGACCTCTTGTGTTGCCTGTATGCTGACAGGTCTACTTGGCATGTATTTAATGTGCCAGTGTCTCATAAAGTGATTAGGTGGAAAGGGACCAAAATGCTAACTCTGTCATTTCAGGAACCCAAAAGAGCTGGCTCTTAAAGAATATAGTTTTTGAATTGGTTTATAGAACATTTGAAAATGTGGTATTTTATGATGATAGGGTGTAAATGTGGGTTTTGCTCTGAAATTCTGGTGCTTTAACCTGTATCAGGTACCTATTTTTTGTTTTAATAACTTGGGTTGTTTTTCTTGAAGGGCTGCCAAGTTGTCAAGAAGTTACAGTAAAATACGTTGACTTTGGCAGCGTCGCTAACTTAACTCTTAAAGACATTCGAAAAATAAAAAAGGAGTTTCTCAGCTTTCCAGAAAAGGTAAACTAGTGCTTGCCTGACTTAAATATTCAAAATTAATACAATCTCAGTGGATGGAAGGGGAAAAAGAGGGCTGTTAACGTTCTGAAGTAAATAAAATGTTAAGCAATAATAAAATGTTCACATGGGTTTATGATGCGACTTATTTAATACATTTTGGTTGCACATTGAAAATTCCTAATTTTTTTTTATCATTCAGTTTTAAATGAAATCTAATGTTACCTTGCAGTAAGGAGGTGAATGAAATCTAATGTTACCTTGCAGTAAGAAGGTGTGTATACATTGTGTGTGTGTGTGTGTGTGTGTGCAATTCAAATACCTTCTTTTACTCCATAGTAAGATGAATTAATTTTTACATTCCTTCATTTTCAAATGATGATCTAATAATGGTCTTACTAAAAATTATTTTTTTTTGTTTTGTGACATTTAAAGTTTTGTGTTTTTCTAACTTTAGGTATTGTAGGAGTTTCCCCCTTCTGAGAAAGAGGAAAAACTGAGTGGGAAAGGAAATGGCAAAGTATTTCTGTCAAATCAAAAACACAACATAAGTAGAAAATAATTCGTTTTCTTCAGCTGTTCGTTCCATAGTTCTGGTTGCCAACTGTAATTATGCTAAACTTTAAAACTTCGTATGCTGATCAGGGTTTGTTAACCAGTTGTAGGCACCAGAAGTAGTGACTGTTGTAACTAAGGTTGGCCAGCATCTTTTACTGAAAATAGGATTTAATTGTTTGTATTTTGAGCAGATGTTTCTGGGGAAAGTTTTGGCCAAAATAATTGAGCCTTTTTTGACAGGAAAGGAGAGAAAACATTCTGAAAATGCCAAAATGTTCTTGCAGTTGCAATGTATTAATACTTCAGATCAGAGTGGCTAATGAATAAGGGTGTTGGGATTTTTGATGTGTGTTATCCCATCATTCCAACCGATTGCTTGTTACTGACCAAAAATAAATCCTCAGAAGAACCCGTTAAGAGTTTGTCATACTACTAGGCCTCCTCACTTTGAACATAAAGGAGAAGGGGCTGAAGAGTTAACAGATACAGATGGGTATATGACCACTAGAGAATGGTCTAAAAAAACTTGAACCCATCAGTTACTCTCAAATTTCAGCATTCTTATGCCATATATAGGTTATGGTGAAACACTCTGGCAAGGTGTTTACACCTGAAGTTTACGTAAGAAACTCCCATTCCTGTTAGCTTTAATGCAAGTAATAGAATGATCAGCAGACTTGAGTCTGCTTATGTGTTGCTATGGTTTCAATTTTTTTCTATTTAAAAAGTAATTTTTAAGGATTTAAAATTCTTTGAAACATGAATGAGCACAAAGTTGCAAAATAGCATTCAGAAGGTCAGAGTAGTGAGGCTGCTTTGCAGGTCTGTCCTGTTGCATGTAAGCATTGGTAAGTCGTCACACATGATCACATACTGCATTTCCTCAAATGTAAGTTGGTTGTTTGAGAGGTTTGCATTAGGCTGTAAAAGAGAGTTGGAATTTTTTCAAACGAATAATACAGTCTGCAGGCATTTTAATGGACTTGGATGGTGCAGAAATCTTGGCCAAGAATGGAATGAGCCGTGCTTAAATGTGGTGTTGATTATGTCATCCACAGCCCTTTCTTTTAATGGTTATTTAACCTGTCAGTCAGTCTTAGTTTCGTATTCCTGACTGCTGTTATTCTAAGAATATCTGCACAAAACATGCTTTTTTCTATTGTCTTTATTTCGTTTCTCTCCGCTTTCCCCCACCTGTGTTAGTTTTCTTTCTTTTGGCACAATAACAAGGTACTAATATTAGATGCTTTGAGTCTGGATTATTATATTCTGATAAGCAAAACAGGATAAAGGCTTTCTTTATCACCTCTCTGCAATAATCTCTCCTGGTCTCTGCAGCCAATTCTATGCCTAGCCATAAAGGGAGGCAAGGAGAAGTAAGCTCTTTCTGTCTCAGCAAGAACATATCTGAATTTGATGTTCGTGCTCAGCTGCTGGTGGGGGGGGAATCATCTTAAATCAAATAATGGTCATGTGGAACCAGGAGCCAAGGTCATGGTGTCTTGCTCTTCTGCATGAGTGCAAAGCAAAGACTGTGATGTGGCTATAATGAGATGGTTGTGATATGTGATGGTAGATACATAATTTGAGTTATTCTTTAGGCAATCAGGTGCAGGTTGGCTTGCATTGAGCCTTATAAAGGGGCAAATGACTGGAGCAGAGAAGCCAAGGAAAGATTTGAACAAATGACTGAAGATAAATTTATGCTATGTTCAGTTGTTGGTAAGTTATCGGAAGTGTATTAATTTATATTGAAATATTAAATTAATTCAGATGTAGAAACATGCACTTTCAGATTTTGAATAGTATTTATTTGAAATGCTTATGTTCATACTTGTGAGAGGCAGCCAGGAGTGAGAATATCTAAACATGAACTAATTGGAGGAGACATAACAGATACAACTTCTGACAAAAGCTCTGTTTATGACACCAGCATTACGTGATATAAATATCCTGGTTTATTAAGATGGGCTTGTTCCCAAAAGTACTAGCCATCCTTGACTGTTCCTGACATTATTGGTAGCTGGGAGTGTGATCCCTGCTGCTCTAAAACATTGCGGGGGGGCGGGAGGGAACAAAAAAACAAAAAAAGAATTTCAGACAACACATATATGCCTTAGTAGGATTTTTCTCAATACTACTTACTGTTAATATGCAGCTAGTTATTTTTCAACACCTGTGGTGGAATGGTGGTTTGGAACCCATGTAATAAATGAAATGACACGCAGCAGTTGCTTTCTTTGTACAAAAGTATTTTGTAGTTGTTGGTGTATTTTAAATGAATTTTATTGATATGTGCAAAGCTAAGCCTCTACATATTGTTGATGTTCAGAATCAATTATTTTATAAGTCAAATGTAATTTTACAAAATTCCATCTCTTAGTACTATTTGCCATGTCTCTAAAACGATAGTCTTTACTGTCATTGATTGGCACTAACTACATTTATATTATTTATTCATAGAAATTTTAGATAATAACATCTTATCTATTGAACTCTTTGACTCTTCTGCTGTTCATGGAAGAAGCTTTAGTGTTAACTGCCAGCTAGTTAAAGAAGACCTAGCATCCTACATACCTGGGTAAATACATTGCGCATAACTTGAAGTATTTAGAAATACTGAATTTGTGTAAGAGAGTTACTGGCTTCAGTATGGCACCTCGAGTGGCCAGGATTTAGCACATTTGTGATGAATTCATTACAAACCACATGCATCAGCTGACCTAAATTACTCTGCAGTTTGGCATAGTTGAATTTAGTTGGAATGAGGTTTCCATTAGGGGGAAGGGGGCTGTTTTGTGGGGGCTTTGGGAGTTCTTGGCCTGCTTTGTTTTCCAGTGCACATAGGTCTCTAGCCCTCCAGAGCTCATTATCATGCTTTCTCACTGAATTTCCCATTTGTGAGGATGGATGTCTGCAAAAAGGCAAGAGACTGGTGAACAATTCAAACCCAACTTTAGGTCATTTAGAATTGCATTTGGGTTCTGATTACTCTTCCAGGTTGAATGCTGTTGAGGGATGCCCAGGCCAGCTCTCAACTGGGAGAGCACAGTGGTCTGTTGAAGCTGACCTGCTGACAAGCAAACATTAGTAACCTTACTCTTGCATTGGGATAGGAGGTAGTCCATACAGAATTCCAGGAAGAAAACTCGGGAGTCTGAAGTTCATTCCAAATTGGTTGGTTTTTCTGGTGAATCTGCAATGATAGTGCTATACTAGAGTTACTAGAGAAGGGGTTTTAAGACACGTGACGTATATTTACTTGGGAGAACTCTGTGGCAGATTGCCTCTGTCTATTTCATAGTTCAGACTACTGGTAGGCAAGGTAAGCGTATTTATGAGCTATGGTGTTCATTTCTTTCCTGTTTCTACAGGTCAGCTGTTTTACCCAGCAGTTTCCAAATACCTGCATCAGGAAGGTTTGCATAAATAATTGTGTAGCAGTATGTAGTAGATGATTCAATATTTTACGGGATTTTCTTTCTGGCAGAGTAGTTTGTTTCCTTCCCGTGAAGGAAACGCGTGTTAGATTTCTGAAAACAGGAGTTTCTTCCTGGAGGCCCAGGAATGGCCAGCAGTTAAACTCATGCATGCTGTCTCCTTTAGTCAGTGATATTTATAAGAATCCAGTTCTTTTGTGTTAACAGTTGGGTTTTTTTCAAGCTGCAATCTCTTAATTATAGTTGGCATATTTCACACAGACTCTACTAAGCTGGGCTGTGGCTCAAAATACATACCAGCCAACTCTTGATTGCTGTTGGGCTTTATTATACGCAGTTCACACAATTTAAGCAAGTTTTCATCAAGGTGTTATCATGACCATACTTCAGTACTTGACTAGGAAAGTGTTAGCACCAGTTGTGTTGTATTTGTATCCTCAGGGAAAGCTAGAAAGGTAAATGTTTCACTAATGTTAATATTCTTTACTTCTCAAAGGAATATTTGCACATCTTAGAAGTTGAATGTCACAGCTCTCACTCAGAGGCAACATTGATTTCCAGAAGCATGGTATTAGTAATTTGAGGTCTTTTAAGCCAAACAGCAGTCCATTTGTGTCAGGCTTGTTTTTCTGCTGGCAGCCTATGTTGTGTCGTGCTTTCATATGTCAGTAGAATGTGCAAGGATACCTTCTGAAGGAGAAGAAAAATAAATTACTGCCATGAGTGTTTCAAAAGTAGCTTTTAGAAATGTTTTTGTCTTTTGTTGGGATTTTTTTTTTGCTTTTTTGAGTTATTTGTTAGTCTTCACTCTTCATGTTGTGATTGCTGTCATGTTGAACTGTGATTATTGAGCTCTTTTTCACTTTGTTTAAAATGTGTTTAAACTTTCTAATTACTTTTTGGTCTTCACAGGTACACTGAAAGTACTGCTGTAAGGCCCAATGAAATATGGGATGCTCCTCTAGAAGAAATTCCTGAAACCTCGGAAGATTTAAATCCTATAGACATGGAATCTGTGCATGAAGGAGATTTCAAATCACTTTCTAAGAAAGAGCTGCAAGTGAGAATCAGTCATGTTGTGTCTCCTAGTAAAATTTTTATACAGTGGTTGTCATCAGAAAGTATGCTGAAAAGGTACTGAAATCTAAAGAACTTTTCTCGAGTTAAGGCATTCTTATTATAGGTAGAACCAACTCTGATTAGGGTGCATTTGGCACAGAGTACTCTTCTGAATGCTGTTGATTTATCTTGCATTGTTGAGGAAAGTACAGGAACAGAAGACAGATGGCAGTATGATGTGGTTTATTAAATATTTCTGAATCCAAACTAAGTACATGATCTGAATTCCTATTTCAAATCAGTTCTAATGTAGTAAGTATTGGGGCCCGGTAACTGTCCAGAAAGATTAAATCTTTATGCTCTTTCTTTTCTCCTCCCCATTCCTTCATTAGAAATCTTGTTAAATAATACCAGGGTCCTAAATTGTAGTACTTCAGTCAAGTTATTCCTTTCAACATGATTCTAATATGCTGTTGGGAACATCTGAAGGCAATTTCTGTAGACACAGTGTATATCAGCCGTCCTTTGGTAGATACGTAGGTAACATTTAGCTAATAGTGCATGCTGTTTGAAGACAGTTAAATGGAAATATCACTGCTTAGTGCAAGTTGCTTATTTCCTGACTCGTCATTTCTCCTTTCTTTCATCTTTTTACCTTTTTGCATGTGGCTACCTAGTCCCACTGAATTGGTCATGACACTAAATGAATACCACACTCTCAAATTGTTGAGAGAAAATAGTGCATCTTTCAAATAGTGCTATTACAGAAGGGTCAGAATTGCTCAGATTAATCCTGTTGTTTAAGAAAACATAGTTTTACAGGATTTTAATGAGATTGCATGTGTTTTGAAGCTCCATTTCATGTATTTGTAACATGTCGTGAAGAAATACAATACTATGTGTCTGTTAAACAGTTACTAAGACTTTACTATATGCTATTTAAGCAGTAATGGACTAAATAAGCCCTTTATTCACTGGATAAAATTTTACCACTAGAAAAGTGGTTTTTTGAATGTTAGTTTATAGTTTGCAGGAGAAGATGGCTACCATCTACAAAGAATCCCAGCCACAGTCTGTGAAGTGGGAGAGTACCATGCACTGTGCTGTTTACGTACATGATTTGAAACAGTGGCACAGAGGCCAAATAATCAGGATTGTCTCCAAAACAAGTGCAGAGGTAAACCTGTTGTCATAAGAGGGTTCGTACTTCTATTTCTAAAGTTTGTAAGCATTCATTGATTAAAATAATGTCAAACCTTTGCTTCTTACTTCAGTGTTAGTATTTTCTCATACAGCCCTTTGCTTTTGTCGAGTTCAAGTGACGTCGTTCATTGCTGCAAATAAGATTACTGTCTCATCAAAGCTCAGGTGCCTTTAGCAGGGAACCTGGTAGCTGAGAAAGGCTCATGAGGTTAATTCTTTGTGTTTACACTACACTTTGCAACACAGCACAGATTCCCAAGCTATAGCCTAACAGTTTAGCTTAGATTCTAGAAGCTGTGTGAACCTGAGGGTCCCATTAATTCAAACTTGGCGATCCTTGCTAAACAGTGGAGCCAGTTGAACTGAGTGCAGCACCACAGGAACACATGTAGTCATGCTGTTGCTTCAACCCTGATTTGATGGTAATGCACTGTGCCATGTAGGTGTAACACTTTCCACAGTAACTTCTCACACGGTGCTGCTTTAAACATGTGTTTTGTTGCACTCATTTGAGAAGAGTAAGGTGCATCAGAAGAAGCGTTTCATGAGTAGATAACTTACGTCAAAAGTAAGAGTGGCTTTTTAATCATACAGGACTGGATTACAGAACTGGATTACCATCAGTTCTCTCTGCCATCATCAGATTAGAATCATAGAATGTTTTGGGTAGGAAGGGACCCCTAGAGGTCATCTAGTCCAACCCCCCTGCAGTGAGCAGGGACACCACTAACTAGATCAGGCTGCTCAGAGCCTCGTCCAACCTGGTCTTGAATGTTTCCAGGGATGGGGCCTCCACTACCTCCCTGGGCAACCCATTCCAGTGTTTCACCAACCTCATTGTAAAGAATTTCTTCCTTATATCCAGTCTAAACCTACCCTGGTTTAGTTTAAAACCATTACCTCTTGTCCTGTCACAGCTGTCCCTGCTAAAAATATTTCCCCATCTGTCCTTTAAGCCCCCTTTAAGTACTGGAAGGCCGCAATCAGGTCTCCCCGCAGCCTTCTCTTCTCCAGGCTGAACAAGCCCAACTCTCTGAGCCTGTCCTCATAGGAGAGGTGCTCCAGCCCTCGCATCATTTTAGTAGCCCTCCTCTGGACCCGCTCCAACAGTTCCATGTCCTTCCTGTGCTGAGGTCTCCAGAGCTGGACGCAGTACTCCAGGTGAGGTCTCACCAGAGCAGAGTAGGGGGTTAGAATCACCTCCCTCGACCTGCTGGCCACGCTTCTCCTGATGCAGCCCAGAGTACAGTTGGCCTTCTGGGCTGCCAGCACACATTGCTGGCTCATGTCCAGCTTTTCATCCACCAGCACCCCCAAGTCCCTCTTGGCAGGCCTGCTCTCAATCCTTTCTTCCCCCAGCCTGTACTGATACTGGGGGTTACCCCGACCCAGGTGCATGACCTTGCACTTGGCCTTGTTGAACCTCATGAGGTTCACTCAGGCCCACCTCTCCAGCTTGTCCAGGTATGTCCATGGGTCTTGTTAGTAGGAAGCAGAAGTGGGACTTCTATGCTTCTGGTTTGCATCATCTGCTTTCTAAGGCTAAGAGCCCTCAAACAACTATTTAACCATGTCAGAATAAAAAGCGAGGGGTGGAAGGGAACTATTTCAGCGTTTCTGGATTTACAAATTTAAATGCACCAACATAACTGAAGCAGGGGAAAATAAATATTCAAGTAACAGCTTCTGTAAAGTTGTTTAACCCCCTTTGAGCACATTTACGTGTTTTGTCTTCTTGGTACACTGTGGTAGTCATTTGTGTTGTGTGATGGAGTCATTCAGTGCTAAGGCCATTTGTTGAATCCTGGTAAGGTTTGTCTGAATTTTGTTTACCTACTCCGGCATGCTTTGAATTATCGTTCGTTAGAGATAACACTAAGGGGGGAGTTCTGTTTCATTGCATTTCTTTTCTGTAACAGGTAATACTTTATGATTGTGGAGCTGAAAAAACAGTGGATATCAGCTGTCTAAGGAAACTTGAGGAAAACATGAAGATAATTAGGACATTAGCAACAGAATGTTCCTTGGCAGATATAAGGTAGCCTTTCCCTTATACTGAGTAGCAGTATTGGAAGCCTAATAATGGCATAAGTTAATATTTTCCTGTGTTAGCACTTGATTATCTAAGATTTGGATGTGGTTTGCTTTTTGAATAAAGAAGAAATAGGATGGCAGGTGTGATTTGTTTTATAAAGGTGTTTTTCTCTAAGGGTTATGCTACATACCAGTGAAGCAGAATCTGAACTATAGAAAGAAAGCATATTTCTAGGATAGATTATAAAATACTGGACAGATGATAGAGGTTTTTCTTATTTCACTGAATGCTTTTTTCTTTGGCTCAGAATTTGAGATGAATTAGATCTCATGAAAATGCACAGGAGGTGTCTCCCTTCTAGACTGTAGAAAAGAGAGATTGCATTTGTTTGTGTGCTGTTCATACAGTGAAGAAAAAATAATCATGTTTGTAATACCCATTCCCTGAATGAATAGAAAGAGCCCAATTTGCAGATGAAGGATGGATTTTCCTTTGTTCAGTTAAGACAGATGTCATACTTCTGGAACTCATGACCCTCATCAGTTTTGAAATTTTGGAGTTATATTTTTGAAATCTTCCTGTCATATAGATCCAGAGATGAATAACCATTTATTCTCACTGTTGACTGTAACATTGGTTGTATTTTTTCCCCTGACAGTACAGGCAGTTTCAAAAAGATCAAAATTCAGTAAAGGGAAGGGTTTAGTGATGTAAGTTCAACTTCTCTTATACTAAAGGCAATTGTAATTTGTTCTATGTTAGACCAACAGGTGGAAGCATGCAGTGGACAGCAACAGTGTGTGAATGTTTATCCTATTACCTAACAGGGGCACTAGTAAAAATAATCATACAGGTTTGTAATCAAAACTAGTGGTACTTGTAAAATTTCTGTCTGGTTGTCTGTTAATTTAATTTTTTTCTGAATATTTTCACTCTTCAAAAAAGTTTCGAGTGGAACTTGCTTAGATTGCTCTTTGCTGTAGAGAAAAAGATGCTTTTTCTTTTCTGCTTTGTTTTTGTTACTCACTGGAGCATTAGAGCAGTTAGGCTACCTGGTGTGGAAAGAACACAGTCTTAAATATATTTAGTTACTGAAGAATAATACTTACATCTTTGGGATCACTGGATGCTCATCTGTCCATAAAAGTTGTCAGCAAGATGCTCGTGCTCTTGATGAGAATAATTTCTACAGCTACCTATTAGTTTTATTCTGTTACCTTTTTTTAATGTCATGTTTAGAACGGTTGGTAAAATGATGAGAACTACAACGTGGATTAAATAAATTTCATGTCTTGTGATGTGGGCATCAGTTGTTCAACAACATCTGATTTGCAGATAAAAATGCAAATAAAATGAAAAATAACCTGTAGTTTAGAGGAAATGCATATTTTTATATGTTGTCCAACTCTCTCATTTTTTTTCCAGGAAAGTGATGTGGGTTGTGCACTGCCTGTGAAAATTCTTTGCAAAGATGAAACAGGACAATTGATTGATGTTTCAGAACACCTTATTAAAAAGGGTTTGGCTTTTAGAAACAGAAGGTTTGGATACTTCTATTTTTATATTCTTACAGACTCTCAGATTCACGTCGTGATAAGCTAATAAGTAAAACAAAAATGTGGGTTGTCCTCTATGACATGTAGCAACAGAACTCCATCTTTAGTGAACTTATTTGAGTAGAACATTATTAATTGTACCCACTGCATGTTTCAGTTCTCTAAGTTGGTAGATGAGATGATTGACAGTATTTCAACAAGCATTTGCCATCTTTGGGTGTTGAGGTTTTTACTTCTGTTACATTACTTTATTCTTCTGCACTTTCCAAGTTCTTTATCAGTTAATATGTTGGTATGATTTGATTGAATCTGCTAGAACTGATAAAGCTGGTGTGGCTTGCTCAGTCTCCAAGGAACATCTTAAAGTACATTTAGAGCAAGAGAACACACAACGGGATGGTTGTAATTCAGAAACTGCATGTGGAAAAAACAACGCTGCTCCAGAGGAAAACATCACTGTTTCAGAGAATGAACAAAAATCATGCAAAACATACAAGGCACTGCTTGAATCAGGAATGGATGAAATGTATAAATCCCCCCTTATACCTGAAGAGAAAATCTTTCAAGCTGTAGTAAGTTGTGTTGGACGTGATGGAACTATTTACATAATACCAAAATCATTCGGTAAGATTACATTGTAGAAAATACGTTTATATCTATGAATGTGATAGCTTTGGTGTATCAGAATATACCAGCTATGTGTTCTAGTATACATGTTCTGTATTGGACCACAGTTCTGGAAGATACCTCTTGGGAGGATTGCTGTTAGGAGGTGATGAGTCTTTTGGCGGCGGGGGGCGGGGTGCATGAAGCAGTGGAGAGAGGTCCCAGAGCTTCCCGGCAGAAGACACCCAGATCCCAGGGAGGTGGCACCCCATCCTTAAACACATCAACACCTGCTCTCCTGGCTTCCGCCCACACAATAAATAAAAAAAACCCAGGTGCTTGGATGAGCAGGTTTCTTGCCTCTCTTCTCTAGACAGTATTGGGTAAAGCAGCAGGTGCTTTATTTTATACGATCTTGAGATTGTGATACATTTTACTAACAATAATGAAGAAGCAGGCCTAAAAATTCTCAGAAGTTAGGCTGGTTCTCAAATATGACTGGATTTTTTTCCTTCAGTGTGAGCTCAGTACCCAGTTTCCTTGGGCTCTTTATTTGTACTGTGATATATTCTGTACCTCTTAATACTTTCTGTTTGCACTGTTTGAAAGAGGTATATTTTCATCTGGCAGATGCAGTGTCAGTCTTCAGTACCATGATAATATATTGTGCTTTAGAGAAATGTTTCTATATGAGAACACTGATTTATTTTTTTTTAAACTCTACAAGTATATTTAACTATTAGATCATGTCATAAAACTTTGAAATTCAAAGTATGGTAACACCACTTGCCCAAGACTCTATTCTTGAAGTTGTTGCTGTAGACTGTATCCAAAGCAGAAGAGGGTCTTCTGGACACCTGTTTTGTGTTATTTCATGGTGTCCTTCCACTGTCTCTCAGAATCTGTTGTCTTGTTCATGGAGAGACTCTTCTATTAGTGCTGCCAAGGTGTCAGTTGCAAAATGTATAGACCCTTCTTCTCTGAGATGAGAATCCAGAATTACTAGTGGCTTCACAATTGGAAATGCAGTTTACTTCTGTTTTAATACTAGCTTGCTCGCATATCCTAGAAGTTGAACATACTTATTCTGTCAGCATTGAAAAGCATTTTTTGGAGCAGCACACGTATTTTATGTTTATACATGTCTTCATCTGAATCTGCTGACTTTTTGTGACTGAAATAGTTTGTGCTACTATGTTGCCGACTATTGTGAATTTTTTTTTTATCCCTCACCTCCCCAGAAATTGAACTAAACAAATTGATGACTGAAATACAAAGTAACTTCAAATGCCTTGGTCTTCTGGAACCCTACTGCTGGAAAAAGGGAGAAGCTTGTGTTGTAAGAGGATCGGATACCATGTGGTATCGTGGTAAAGTTGTAGAACTCGGTAGTACTTTTCAGGTAAGTTTGATTATATGTCATGCGTGTGTGTGCGCATGAACATGTGCACATTTAAGTAAAAAAAGGGGGGGAGGGATAATATCCTCTAAAATAAAATAAACTTATGATCACACCTTTTTTTGTTCAGCTGACCTGACTATCCAGATGCTCATTCTGATTAAAAGTGTGATAACTGTCCTGATTTTTACATTTTTTGTAAATACTAATTTACAGACAGAATCTTAATTTACAGACAGAATCTGCCTATTTCAGTTGTCACAACTTTTCCCATAGTTTTCCTGGTGATGATAAATGTTCTTAAGTAAAAAGCTACCCTTGATCACCTGTAAATAATCCCTTTTAGGTTTTTTCTTCTTTTGTTTTTCTTGTTATCATATGTGAAATGCTTTGAAAATACTTAGGTTTAGCTTCCCCTCACCCTATCCCAACCCAAAAAGTAATGGATGGATGGCTGTTTTGAATTCCTTCTGCTGCACAGCTATAGAGCTTCTTTTTCTAATTAGCAGTTACTCTTATCTAAACTCTTGCATCTGCTCATGGTTTTTGAATATAGATTTGCAAGTCTGACACTATCCTAGTTCACAAATTTTTTACTTCCTTCAATTTTAAACTGCTGTAGGTTATTACAGAACAGGTGGGATCTCTTACAAGGCAAGTTTAGAAACTGAGCTTCTAATCTGCCATACCAGTTTTTTAATTCTTTCCTTCATTTCCACTTTGTCACATCACCCAATTCTCAGCAAACCAGTCTTTTTTCCTCCAGAAAAGTGAATGCTGTAAATGAACGCTTTCTCTTATTAAACTTGTCTTAAAAACCAGGAATTATTTCAGGAAAGCCTTTCTTCTCATGTAGGTACAGTACATAGACCATGGTTGCATAGAGAGAATTCCTCAGTGTCATCTGTATCCAACTACATTGTATACTGGTATTCCTCCATTTTGCATACCATGTCAGCTCTACAAGACAGTGCCAGTGAGTAATGGTAAATTTGAAGATGTTTTAGTAGGTAGTTACTCAAATCAATGCACTTTAGTCATGCAAAGGTTGAGACTAGTTGCTGGTATTTTTCTTGCTTAGGAGGATTCAGAGAAAAGTGATAAGGATCGTTTCAGCAAGGCAGCATTCTGTCAGGAAATGCAGATTGCTTTATGAAGTGGCTATGCTTCAAAAGCGGCTGCCATTGGAATTAAGTCTCTGTGAGACAGGATACCGCAGTAATTGGCAGGATGATACTCTGAAGCGGTAGTTCATTTTGCAATAGCGGCAACAAGGAGTAAGGCCTGGATTTCTTAATGCAAAATGGCCAAAAAATTCTAAATCTTCAAGTCTTGCAAAAGTGTTTCTATCAGTCTGAACTTAGCTGTGTAGAAAACAATCTGTTACAATAAACTAATACAAGTGAATTGTTGTAGGCATTTTTGTTAGTAAGTAATTAATATGTAAATAACATGTTCACGTATCATCACATCTTACTCAAATTTGAATGATGCATTTAGTAAATGTGAATTACTGAAATGACTAGCTTGCTTTAAAACTTATTTTTGAAGAAAACCTTTTTATTGCTGGAAGCAATTCAACTGATAGATTAAGACAGAGAGGCTTACAAGCCTGTGGGTTGGGAGGCAAAGAGATAGTGCAGGGAATGAAAGAAGTATTTAAAGTGTCCTGTGTTTTCTGTTGTCTCTTAAGTTATCTTTGAGTGTAAGTCTGTATCTGGGTTATGCTTTGGGTAATTGTGCCCACATACATTATTATGTATATAGTAAAGGTTGGTTAGGCTTGGCAAGCAGCATCTCTTTTTTAAGCCACTTCAAGACCTGAAAATTGCTGGTCAGCTTTGTCACACAGTAAGTTTTAGCGTACCAAATAGCAGATAATGTTTGAGCTGTTGTAGACAAATGAAACTAACAATGTGTGCTTTCAGATAAGTTTTTTAATTATAGGCACGCATTCTTACCTTACTATGTTAAGAATAGTAAGAGTATTACTTGTCAGCATCTTAATTTGCAGGGTTTTCTTGCTTTTCACCAAATAGGTTGGAAATTTTTGGCAGCAGGATGCAGTCGATTGCCTTCAAGAACTACTTACAAATGAAGAGGTTGAAGTACATGTTCAGGTAACTTAATCTATTCATAGATGTGGAATGAGGCTTACTTTTTGATCTCTTTTTTTGTTTGTTTGTTTTAGCTTGCAGTAAGAGTAATAGGTGAAGGAGTATAGCAGTAAATGTATTTCTTAGACAAGACAAAATCCAAAGCTAAAGCTATTTCTCCTATGACTTTACCTTTATTACAGTTTTCAGGCCATAAATGTGTCTTTTAGAGGTATTAGTATTTTTTGGTCCTGTTTGTATTGTCATGTTTCCCATAACACCCTCATAGGGAAGCTCAAGAAGTATGGGTTGGATGAGTGGACAGTGAGGTGGATTGGGAACTGGCTGAATGGCAGGGCTCAGAGGGCTCTGATCGGCGGGGCAGAGTCCAG